>NW_027196077.1:80000-110759 GCF_038502225.1 Cherax quadricarinatus | reverse complement strand
TGACCTCGTGTACCTGAGACTCGCCTCTCTAAAACACCACACACACACACACACACACACACACACACACACACACACACACACACGCACACACGCACACGCACACGCACACGCACACATGCACACACACACACACACACACACCCAGTCCATTCTATCAATTCCTCTGAGTATTTTGTACGTCATAGTTATGTCACCTCCGGTCCTGTCTTCTAGTGTCGTCATAGGTCATACCTCTCAGCTCTGCGACTTGTTTCGCTGCAAACTTTTGAACTTGTCCAGTTTCTTTACATACTTATCCAGATGTGGGTTCCCTACTGGCGCTGCATACTCCAAGATTGGCATGACATAACCAGTATAAAAGGTCGTGAATGCCTCCTTGTAGATATTCCTAAAAGCTTTCTTTAAATTTGTCAGTTTCGCGTTTGTTGTAGCAGTTTGACAGATGATGTGTGTCTCAGGTGAATTGCGTGTGTGTTGTGTAATCACCTAATTGTGGTTGCAGGGGTTGATTCACAGCTCCTGGCCCCGACTCTTCACTGGTCACTACTAGGTCCATTCTCTCCCGTCCCCATGAGCTTTATCATATCTCTTCCTAAAGCTATGTATGGATCCTGCCTCCACTACACTGTGTGTGTGTGTGTGTGTGTGTGTGTGTGTGTGTGTGTGTGTTTGCGTGTGTGTGGTTGAGAAGGTCGATTCTTAGCACCTGACCGCAAGTGACACTTAGATACGAGGTTATAATATTTTATTTCATGGTGCCATTATATCAGCACCATGGTGTGGGTTCATGGTGCCATTATATCAGCACCATGGTGTGGGTTCATGGTGCCATTATATCAGCACCATGGTGTGGGTTCATGGTGCCATTATATCAGCACCATGGTGTGGGTTCATGGTGCCAATATATCAGCACCATGGTGTGGGTTCATGGTGCCATTATATCAGCACCATGGTGTGGGTTCATAGTGCCATTATATCAGCACCATGGTGTGAGTTCATGGTGCCATTATATCAGCACCATGGTGTTGGTTCATGGTGCCATTATATCAGCACCATGGTGTTGGTTCATGGTGCCAATATATCAGCACCATGGTGTGGGTTCATGGTGCCAATATATCAGCACCATGGTATGGGTTCATGGTGCCAATATATCAGCACCATGGTGTGGGTTCATGGTGCCAATATATCAGCACCATGGTGTGGGTTCATGGTGCCATTATATCAGCACCCTTGTGTGGGTTCATGGTGCCATTATATCAGCACCATTGTGTGGGTTCATGGTGCCATTATATCAGCACCATTGTGTGGGTTCATGGTGCCATTATATCAGCACCATGGTGTGGGTTCATGGTGCCATTATATCAGCACCATGGTGTGGGTTCATGGTGCCAATATATCAGCACCATGGTGTGGGTTCATGGTGCCAATATATCAGCACCATGGTGTGGGTTCATGGTGCCATTATATCAGCACCATGGTGTGGGTTCATGGTGCCAATATATCAGCACCATGGTGTGGGTTCATGGTGCCAATATATCAGCACAATGGTGTGGGTTCATGGTGCCAATATATCAGCACCATGGTGTGGGTTCATGGTGCCAGTATATCAGCACCATGGTGTGGGTTCATGGTGCCATTATATCAGCACCATTGTCTGGGTTCATGGTGCCATTATATCAGCACCATGGTGTGGGTTCATGGTGCCATTATATCAGCACCATGGTGTGGGTTCATGGTGCCATTATATTAGCACCATGGTGTGGGTTAATGGTGCCAGTATATCAGCACCATGGTGTGGGTTCATGGTGCCAATATATCAGCACCATGGTGTGGGTTCATGGTTCCATTATAGCAGCACCATGGTGTGGGTTCATGGTGCCAATATATCAGCACCATGGTGTGGGTTCATGGTGCCAATATATCAGCACCATGGTGTGGGTTCATGGTGCCAATATATCAGCACCATGGTGTGGGTTCATGGTGCCAATATATCAGCACCATGGTGTGGGTTCATGGTGCCAATATATCAGCACCATGGTGTGGGTTCATGGTGCCAATATATCAGCACCATGGTGTGGGTTCATGGTGCCAATATATCAGCACCATGGTGTGGGTTCATGGTGACAATATATCAGCACCATGGTGTGGGTTCATGGTGACAATATATCAGCACCATGGTGTGGGTTCATGGTGCCAATATATCAGCACCATGGTGTGGGTTCATGGTGCCAATATATCAGCACCATGGTGTGGGTTCATGGTGCCAATATATCAGCACCATGGTGTGGGTTCATGGTGCCAATATATCAGCACCATGGTGTGGGTTCATGGTGCCAATATATCAGCACCATGGTGTGGGTTCATGGTGCCAATATATCAGCACCATGGTGTGGGTTCATGGTGCCAATATATCAGCACCATGGTGTGGGTTCATGGTGCCAATATATCAGCACCATGGTGTGGGTTCATGGTGCCAATATCTCAGCACCATGGTGTGGGTTCATGGTGCCAATATATCAGCACCATGGTGTGGGTTCATGGTGTCAATATATCAGCACCATGGTGTGGGTTCATGGTTCCATTATAGCAGCACCATGGTGTGGGTTCATGGTGCCAATATATCAGCACCATGGTGTGGGTTCATGGTGCCAATATATCAGCACCATGGTGTGGGTTCATGGTGCCATTATATCAGCACCATGGTGTGGGTTCATGGTGCCATTAGGAACCATGCAAATGTCATAATTTATGCATGGTTTCCCTGGACCTTTTTTTATTATTCAAGATTCATTTTCCTTCTCCCATCTTTTGTTTTCCTTCTCCACTCACTGCCTTCTCAAGAGGGGTCTTGAAGGTCAGAAAGGTAGTGGAGATGTCTGTGTTCCCTTTCTCTCTCTCTCTCTCTCTCTCTCTCTCTCTCTCTCTCTCTCTCTCTCTCCCATCTCGTGTATCTAATCTCATTTATTCCATTTTCTGTTACCAGCCGTTTATTTTCGACACTTCATTCTCTGTTGTTCTTTCTTATTCCTCACTCCTCTGTTGTTTTCTCTCATTCCTGTCTCATCTGTTGTTTTCTCCCGTTCCTCTCTCTGTTTTTTCTCTCATTCCTTTTTCTGTTGTTTTCTCTCATTCCTCTCTGTTGTTTTCTCTCATTCCTCTCTCATCTGTTGTTTTCTCTCATTCCTCTCTCCTCTGTTGTTTTTTACCCATTCCATTCTCCTCTGTTGTTCTACCTCCTTCCACTTTCTTCTGTTGCTCTCTTTCATTCTTCTCTTCTTTAACGGAATCAGGCTACGTTTCCTTACACTCGCCTCTTCCTCCCTCTCTTCTTCTCCTCGCCCCCTCCCCTATTCTCTTCGCCCCCTCCCCTATTCTCCTCGCCCCCTCCCCTATTCTCTTCTCCCCCTCCCCTATCCTATTCGACCCTCCTTTATTCTCTTCGCCCCCTCCTCTGTTCTCCTCGCCCCCTCCTCTATTCTCTTCGCCCCTCCCTATTCTCCTCGCCCCCTCCTTAAGGGGAAAGACTCACTGATGCTGAGGTTGCAGGAGTCTCCCCAGAGGGAAGACCCTCACCTCCCCTTCCCCAGATCCCTCCCACATATGCACTCCGAACCTATCCCCTTCCTTTATATATTTTCCCCTTCTTCAGTTCTCAGTTCCTCTACTTCCTCTCCCATCTATTCTTCGCCATTCCCCCTCAGTCCCCACTTTCCTCCCCCACCTTCCCTTGTCTTCTTTTCTCCAATCTCCTCTACTTTTCTTTGTTTTCTTTCTTTTTCTTATGCAACTCACTCCAGATTTTCAATTCCTTATTTATCCTTTCGTCATTCTTCGTCTCTTATCTTTCACTCTTCTTTCCTCTTTCTAATTATTTTTTGTTTCTCTTCGTCTTCTTTTTCTTCTTCTTTTTCCTCTTTTTTTTCTTTATCTTATTTTGTTCTTCATCATGTACTTAATAAAATCTCATAAGGGTGAAACGTCGTGATAAAAACGTCTCCATTTCCTCTTTTATTAACAGAATAATACTTTTCGCGTATGTTGACATGAAGATTTTTTGTATCTCTTCTGCCATGGACTGTGACCTTTGCAGTTCCCATGGGTTGTAACATTTGTATGTTGCCATGACCTATGTGCCAGGTGCCATTGTGAAATTTGGCTCTCCGTTGCCATGAAGTGTGACCTTTAGTTGCCATGAAGTGTGACCTTTAGTTACCATGAAGTGTGACTTTAGTTACCATGAAGTGTGACTTTAGTTACCATGAAGTGTGACTTTAGTTACCATGAAGTGTGACTTTAGTTACCATGAAGTGTGACTTTAGTTACCATGAAGTGTGACTTTAGTTACCATGAAGTGTGACTTTAGTTACCATGAAGTGTGACTTTAGTTACCATGAAGTGTGACTTTAGTTACCATGAAGTGTGACTTTAGTTGCCATGAAGTGTGACTTTAGTTACCATGAAGTGTGACTTTAGTTACCATGAAGTGTGACTTTAGTTACCATGAAGTGTGACTTTAGTTACCATGAAGTGTGACTTTAGTTACCATGAAGTGTGACTTTAGTTGCCATGAAGTGTGACCTTTAGTTGCCATAAAGTGTGACCTTAGTTGCCATAAAGTGTGACCTTAGTTGCCATGAAGTGTGACCTTAGTTGCCATGAAGTGTGACCTTTAAGATTAGAGAAAATGATCTTATCAATTTCAAGGAGAAAATGATAATAAGATCATTTTCTCCCAGAGCCTCAGTGATGATGATGATGGTGTTAAATGATGGTAACACCTGTAATATACCTGTGAGAATTTTTGAGAATCTTCCTACTCCTGCAATCCGGCCCATGGCCATTCTGTTGCTGCTGGCGACCAGCAGCAACAGCCTGATTGATCTGGTAGATTCTGGTGCCAACAACAACAAAAAAATCCCCAACAAGAAATACGACTTAATTTGGATTTGTGAATATACAGTGTCTTGAGCCATTCACCAATAACGACATACTTTTCACCAGTGGTCTTCCATAGGAGTCAAATGCGATGTTTATGGCCTTCACAGAGACCTACACAAAAGAACGCTTTGACAACAAAATATAGACAACAGGGATACAATTTATTTCGAAGCGATTGAAAGAGCAGGAATGTAATAGAGTAGCTCATTTGCATAGTTACTAATCATAAATGATGTAGCTGAAGTTTTAGTAATATTGATGGTGAACTTAAACTTAGTCATTGTGGTTGTATATAAGTCGCCAGATGCAACTTCTCAATTGTTCAATGAACTTTTATTGAAAACTGATTACTGTACGGAAAATCTTCAACCCCAGCCCCAAATATCTTGTTTGGCAAGTTCATTGTAAGACATACACAATGGAAGAATGTGGCAAATAATGTACTGACGGAGTTGACCCCTGGAGGCAGCTCAGATGAGAATTCACACACACGCATGAGCTGTTAAATCTCTGTCGTAAATTCACCCTAAAGCCAGTAAACAGTGGAGTCAACAAGACTGGAAAACACATCTAACCTAATTTTCACGAATAATGATGACCTGGTACGAATATAATAATATCAAAGACAGTTAATTCAGTGTCTGACAAGTTGTACACGAATGGTATACAATACCGACAATATGAAAATTAAGACATATTAGGTAATCAGTCCCTCAGCCTTGGCTGAGGGACTGATTACCTCATCTTTTGTATATAGTTCTGTCTTCAAATTATGTCCTAGAATTTGTATTGATAAAGCCACTGGATGGCGAGACGTCTACAAGAAAGATAACCAGATGTTGTGTAAGTGTTTTAATTTTCATCACAGTTAATTCAGATCACAATGTAATCGAAGCTCAGACTTGTACGCACTGTGGCCCTGACCAGCAAAACGTCAACACGTCAGCTTTAACAACAAGAACATCAGCTGGGAGCAAATAAATCATATCCTTAATGAAACATGCTGGGAAGATATTTTAAATAACATGACTCCCAACTAGTGTCTTGAGAAGATCAACTCTTTGGCAGCTGAAGTATCCTCAGAGGCATATTTCCCTAAGAAGTCGGAGGCTGTCGCAGTGATAAGCTGTTCCACAAGGTACATTACTAGCCCCCATCCTTTTCACTATCCTCGTATCATGACGCCGTGTCTTCTTTTACAGACGATACTAGAATCTGCATGAGAGTGTCGTCCTCTGAGGACACGGCAAGTCTTCAAGTGGATATAAACTAAGTTTTCCAATGGGGAGCGGAAAATAATATTATGTTCAATGAGAATAGTTATGAAAAACTAATGTGAAAGACTTAGGAGGGATAATGCCAGAGAATCTCACCTTCAAGAATCGCAGCAGTGCTATTATCGCATCGAGGAAAATGATAGGATGGATAATGAGAACTTTCAAAACAGTTGATACCATGCCAGTGATGATCCCCTTAAGTCACTTGCTCTTTCTAGACTGGATTTCTACTATACACTAACAGCCCTATTCAAAGCAGGCGAAACTGGTCTAGAGAATGTACAAAGAACCTTCACTGGAAGTATTAATTCAGTCAAGCACCTTGATTACTGGGAACGTTTGAAATCCCTTGACCTGTACTCCTTGGAACGCAGGCGAGAAAAATATATAATCTACACCTGTAAAACTCTAGAGGGACTGGTCCCAAATCTGCACCCAAATCACTTTCTTTGAAAGCAAACGACTCAGTAGACGGTGCAACATCCCCCCAATAAAAAGCAGGAATGCCATGAGTACACTAAGAAAAAAACAAGTGTCTGGTGCCCAAGATTATTCAACTGCCTCCCGTCATAAAAAAGGAGAATTACCAATAGACTTCTGGCTATCTTCAAGAGGGAACTGAACATATACATAAAGTCAGTGCCCGATCAGCCGAGCTGTGATTCGTACGTTGGATTGCATGCGGCCTGCAGTAGCAGCCTGGTTGATCAGGTCCTGATCCACCGGGAGGCCTGGTCTAATACTGGGTCACAGGGGCGTTGACCCCCGGAACACCCTCCAAGTAGACTCCAGGTGGACCTGATAGAGGTAGTGTTCCAGTTTCCCTTTGAAGACTTCTATACTTGTTTCTGTAGTGTTTTTGATATCTGGTAGAATCTGTATAGTCGAGGCCCATCCCCAGTGTTTGTACAGTGCATTCAAATTGTGCTCACGAAGCCCCTGCTTTTCACTGGGTTGATTTTACATTTTTCTCTCATATTTCTCACTTCAGTACCGTATGGCAGTGTGTGGGTTTGGGACCAGACCATCCAGTGTCTGCCACTGGATGGTCTGGTCCCAAACGACTTCGCAGAGCACAAATTCAGTTCATTGATGTGAAACCAATAGAATAAATGATTTATCGACTCTTTGTGGGCAGTAAACGATCTTTGTATTTGATACAGTGCTGATATCTCTTCTGCCGTGAATGAAGCCGTCGACAACGGGCTGTATTCTAAGCAAGAGAGCACAAGTGATTTGAATGTCACCATTTGGAATATTTCTCTTGTTTTTAAATATTCTTAGTATGCATCCTGTCTTTTTTTCGAGTTTTCACATCACTTTCTATTGTGCTCTTTGATAGGTCAGCTGATATTATTATTCCCAGAAGGTTCATTTTGATGATATTTACCAAAAATTATTTGCGTTAAGTCTAGTTCGTCCTATTTTCTCATTACTCCTCTATACTCCCTCCCTTCCCTATCCTCTATTCCTCATCTATGCTCTCTTCCCTATTCTCTCTTCCTCCCCAGCCCTCTCCCCCTCCTCTATCTTCTCTTCCATTCTATCCACTTCAATTCTTCACCCACTCGGTATCCTACCCAACGTCTCTTCCTCTCGCCCACCGTCCTTCCCTCTCTTCCTTCCATTTATTCCCTCTCTTCCGCAGTCTATTTTACCCTATTTCAGCGTTCTTCCACAACCTTCCATCGTCTCTCATTCACTTCCTCCCACCGTCCATCTTCCCTCCCTCCCTTCATCCCTCCTTCCTTCCCTCCCTCCCTCCCTCCCTCCCTCCCTCCCTTCATCCCCGGTTGTTTGTGAAAATATCTGAGAAGATAATTTCAAGGGAGTGGAAAAAGTTTGCTCTAGTTGCCAAACTCAGCTGATTTTTTATATATAAGAAATCGAGATCTTGTTTGCACGACTGTAGCCAGGAAGGGGAGAGGAAGACACACACACACACACACACACACACACACACACACACACACACACACACACACACACACACACACACATAAACAAGGAATTACAATTGGAAGTAGAAGATTCATATGAGTCAAAGGAATGTTAGGAAGTATTTCTTCAGTCATAGAGTTGTCAGTAAGTAGAATAGTCTGGCTAGTGACATAGTGGAGGCAGGAACCATACATAGTTTTAAGACGAAGTTTGATAAAGCTCATGGAGCAGGGAGAGAGAGGACCTAGTAGCGATCAGTGAAGAGGCGGCACCAGGAGCTATGACTCGGCCCCTGCAACCACAAATAGTTGAGTACAAATAGGTGAGTACACACACATTGGTGGAGCACCTAGAAAGGAATGGGCTCATATATGACAACCAGCACGGCTTCAGGGAAGGGAAATCCTGCATCACAAAACTTCTGGAGTTCTACGATAAGGTAACAGAAGTAGGAGAGGAGAGAGAAGGTTGGGTAGATGGCATCTTCTTGAACGAAGAAACCTTGAAGAAGGGTTTCGACGCAGTACCACACAAGAGACTGGTTGAAAACCTAGAGGAGCAGACAGGAATAACAAGAAAAATACTGTAATGGCTCGGGAAACACCTGACAGGAACGAAACAACGTATGTTGGTACGAGACGAGGTGTCACAGTGGGTACATGTGTCGAGCGGGGTCAGTCCTAGGTCTGGTGCTGTTTCTAGTATATGTGAATGACATGACAGAATGGGACAATGGGATCTCGTGATCTCATTGTCTACCCGTCCTCATCTCAAATGGCATTCTTCAGGTCACCATGGGTCACTCACACTTCACTCTTCGCCTATATATAGTCTTTTTAATTAACCTCTGTATGTTAGAAGTGATCAAGGTCCCAGGACCTTGATCACTTCCTAGTGTTTGTTAATGTATCTTTCTAAACCTGATATCAGTGCATGACACTTATCTTCATATATTAATGTATCTTCGGGATACAATTTAAATGTATCAGGACTCTGTAAAAGTCTATGCAAAATTGTCATCAAGAACTATCGGAAAAAGGAACGTATGTCTTTGGTGATTATCTAGAAGTAATTAAAACTCAAGAACGTATTCGTTGACGTATTTGTTGAAGTTGCAGGAGTAAGACATGCTTACCGCTGCTTCTAAAGTTTGGTCTGTTGTTGTCCAACATGTCACTGTTAGAAACTGAGAGTCGCATTACATTCTACACAAGAAACAACAGTAAAAATATGGAACATTACTGAATTAATACCTCATCTCCAGCCTGTCAACAGGGATGCCAGTTTTACACAAATAACCCGCACATAAAAGAGAGAAGCCTACGACGACGTTTCGGTCCGACTTGGACCATTGACATTAAGAACTCAACGCATGAATGTTAACTGTTCATAAAGAACGAAAAGTCACAATTCCGTGACTGAAACAGTACAAAGATAACCCGCACATATGAGAGAGAAGCTTACAACGACGTTTCAGTCCGACTAACACAAAATAGAGAGGGATTCAGTATACATATAGGCGAGCTGGCCAGGGATGGGACCAAGAGGGGAAGAAAAAGTAGTAGGGGTAGTGGGAAGGGTTTTTGTGCATTGTTAACTATTATAAACACAGGTGTAGACTCTTGACCTGTACACCTTGTCGAAAACTAATTAGGCACGAGCGAAAGAGTAGAAGAGAGAGCAAATTACTGTATTTCCTTCACCAAAATAAACTGGTATTTACAGTGTATATAGCCTAGGTACAGTATTTACAGCTGTGTACAATGAGGCAAAAATTCAAGCAAAAGACACGGTAAGAACCGTAACGACCAGCAGGGAAGGCAAGTCTGCCATAACTGCTTCACGAGCGTTCCACGTCGTTTCACAGCTTTGGCGGACTTCCTTGTGACTGGCTGGTTGAACCAACGTACTCGTATAACGACGGGACGCGTGATCGCTTAGCACCTGGTTCTCTGGTGGGAAGGTATGCCTATATGTGTGTGTGACTACGCCGAATAAAATGTAACTATTCTTAGTATGCCAAATTAAACGTTCAAAATTCCACACTGTATTAATTGTATGAAAGAAACATCTAAAGGTGATAATATAATAATTCCTGTTAAGCGCTAAGCTCATGTGGGTCATTCAGCGCAAGATGTGGTGGAGGCTTGATCCTCTGTCTGCTGAACGCCAGACATACGCGCTTCCTGATGCACTAATTGTTAAAAGAAGTTATAAATTAGGAATTGAATGGCAGAAAACTGCATTTGTAGGAGACGACCCAGACTTATCTTTCAAAATCCATTTCCAAAATATTTACTCATATAATCTTTAATAAACCCTTTTAAAGTTTGCATCTCCAACAGAGAATAATGTAACTCGAACCACACAACAGAGTAGAAGATTAATGTGATGGACCCTGGACTGATAATGTCAAAATAAATTTCATTCAAAGGATCACGACAGTGTTGCTATTACAACTGCAAAGGAAAAAAAATGATTGGCTGGATAGCTAGATCCTTCAGAACGAGAGATGACAAGGCGGTGGAACTCGTTAAATCATTCATTCTCTCTAGACTTTAACGTTGTTGTACACTGAAAGACATTCCTTGATGCAGACGAAACCGAAGATTTGGAGAATGTACAGAGAACCTTCACTGACAGTGTAAATTCAGTCTAACATCTAAATTACTGGGAATGTTTGAGGTCCCTAGAACTGTAATCCCTGGAACGTAGACGAGAAAGATGCAATATAATTTTGTATCTAGTTCTACTGTCTTCCAGTTATGTCGTTGAATTTGTATTGATAAAGCCACTGGTTGGCGAAACGTCTATAATAAAGATACCCACATATGGCACAGGCGTGTAATTTTCATGACCCACATGTGGCACAGGCGTCTAATTTTCACCACTGTGATTTACACCGGGAGAATTCTTGAAGGACTCATCCTAAACCTGGACGCCAAAGTTACTACCTACGAAAGCAAGAGGCTTGGCAGACAGTGCAAAATATTCTTCATGAAATGCAAGGAAGCAGTGAATACGGTATGCCAAGAAGCCAAGAGTGCTTTCAATACCCCTCATATATGGAAATATAAACACATAAGCAGTATAATGTGATCCTTTATTGACAACGTTTGGCCCACACAGTGGGCTTTATCAAGTCATAAACAGATCTACCTGGGTGAAAGGTACGTGAGTTATATTAGGATAGTCAGAGGTACTCACGTACCTTTCACCCAGGTAGATCTGTTTCTGACTTGGTAAAGCCCATTGTGTGGGCGAAACGTTTTCAATAAAGGATTACATGATACTGTGTATGTGTTTATATTTCCATTATGTCGGTATTTTATACCATTTATTTCCACCCTTTATATATAAGGGAAATTACCAGCGCTGTCTTCAAGAGGGAAAATAATAGATACCTCGAGTTACTTCCTGACTAGCTGGGTTATGGTGTGTGTGGCAAGCACCAACAGTTTGATTGAACAGGCCGTCAGCCACGAGGCCTGATCTGGTCCCGAGCCGCTAGGACAGTGACCCCTGTCGTTATGTATATGTAATCAACAGATATGTATTCCAGTATACCAGTGAATATTTTCTTTAATGTATACAGCACGTTTTAAGCATATATCAACCCTTAATTCATACATAGAGCGAATCATACTTTAGAGAATTCATCTAAACATTCTTCTCAGAATACTTTCAGCATAGGTGTATACTGCAGTACTTTTCTTAGTATACGGCAAGGTATACAAAGTATATTCTAACCCAGTATATATAAACCGTACTCCCAACACACACACAATATATTCCCAGTATATATAAAATATTTGCATCAGTATTCGTGAAGTACATTCACAATATATATATATATATATATATATATATATATATATATATATATATATATATATATATATATATTTATATATATATATATATATATATATATATATATATATATATATATATATATATATATCCCCAGTATACACGAGGTATATTCGCAGTATACAACACTGTATGCTTCCCATAATACCAGTTCAATATTTCCCTTGTAACAAGAGAAGGGGAGGCCAATATTTGAGAGGGAAGGGGAGAGGGAGATAGAGGGATGGAACTAGGGAGGGAGAGATTGAAAAACGAGAGTGAAAGGAGGAGGAGGAATGGAAGGATGCAAAGGATTAAAAAAAATAGATTTATATATCAGAAAAAATCTTCAAGAATATGTTAACAAAACGGAGAATATATATATATATGTAGGGGTCGTCCTCGAAAGGGTTCGAGAGAGGGGGTAAAGGAGGTTTTGTGGGCAAGGGGCTTGGACTTCCAGCAAGCGTGCGTGAGCGTGTTAGATAGGAGTGAATGAAGACGAATGATACTTGGGACCTGACGATCTGTTGGAGTGTGAGCAGGGTAATATTTAGTGAAGGGATTCAGGGAAACCGGTTATTTTCTTATAGTCGGACTTGAGTCCTGGAAATGGGAAGTACAATGCCTGCACTTTAAAGGAGGGGTTTGGGATATTGGCAGTTTGGAGGGATATGTTGTGTATCTTTATATGTGTATGCTTCTAAACTGTTGTATTCTGAGCACCTCTGCAAAAACAGTGATAATGTGCGAGTGTGGTGAAAGTGTTGAATGATGATGGAAGTATTTTTTTGGGGGGGATTTCCTTTCTTTTTTGGGTCACCCTGCCTCGGTGGGAGACAGCCGACATGTTGAAATATATATATATATATATATATATATATATATATATATATATATATATATATATATATATATATATATATATATATTAGAAGAAATCTTCAAGAGCGTCTATTCAAAAAGTGGAGAAAATCATATTTTCTTCCGTTTCTTGATCGCCTGGGTAATGTTTACAACCGATCCTCTTATCTTTCATTTCCTTCCCTGGTCTCTGTGCTGGTCTAGTGGGTATTTCTGGTCTCTGATATGGTCCCGGGGGTATCTCTAGTCACTGTTATGGTCCGGGGAATATCTCTGGTTTCAGTGGTCTCTTAGCAAATAAGTCGTACAAGAGGTCGTACGAGAGGTGCTAAACGTACCAGAGGAACTAGAGGTACGAGGGGAACTAGAACGAGAGGTGGTACGAGTCATCGCCAGCAGCTGAGAAATAGTTTTGACTGTGCTGCAGGCAAGTGAGACGGTGTTGCAAGCAGGTGAGACGGTGTTGCAAGCAGGTGAGACGGTGTTGCAAGGGATTGGGGTGACATTTTGCCAGTGACTACCACAAAGCTAAATATGTTGCAGGCGTGCATTGCTAGCGACGCCAGTCAGTCCCCTGGCATGCTGGGCTCTCCGCCCCCTTGCAACCTGCTCCCCCCGTGCGATGAATGCAATTGTCCTACCTCTCTCTTGATCCCAGATTGCAATAGCTTGTAAAAGCATAAAGCAACTTGCCTATAGATTCCCCCAAGTAGAGGATCAATTAGTGTGGGGAAGTAGATAATGGGGCGGAAATTGAACTAAGTTCACGGTGGAAATCCTGAACACACAGGGAGCCAGATAGCACTTGGGGAATGGAAAGCAGTCAGATTTTTATCTAAGGGAGAGCGTACCTCCGCTACTTAAATCAAGAACCCCATCCACTACAGCATCAAATCCCTTTTCCTCTTGAGGGGAGAAGAGCTGAAAGAGTTGTGGGGCAGTGACCTCCTAAGGTCCTCCCAGGGACAAGTAGGGCCTCTAATCCCCACAGATTTCCCCAGATTTGGGAAACTATGGCACATTGCAACAGAAATAGACTTATTGAGAGCAGTTGGCCTGCGCAGAGGCACAGGTGGGGTGTCTGAGGACCAAACATACAGAGGGCACAGTCAGTGTTGTTCTGCAGCCTGCCTCGCAGCCCGCTACCCACAGCTCCGCCTGGCTGCCTCCCGCCGTTGCTGCTGCTGCCGTTCCTGCTGCTGCTGCTGCTCGCGCTGCTGCTGCCTTCCCTCTCGCCGCCGCTCTGCCTCTTTAAGCACAAAAACCTCATCCGCACAAGTGTCTGCAGAGTTATTTCTGCGGTGCTGGTGTGTGGTGGTAAGTGAGCTTCCACCACCTCCTGTCATCACTACTACGCCGCTTCTGATGGACCTCTGTTGGACGCCGCCGCCGCCACCACCACCACCTCTGCTTAGCAGACGAAATAGCATTTGTCCCCTTCTTGTTTCGGCTGAGGTAACGGGTTTAAAGTGGAGGTGTTGTTGACGTCCCCTTGACAGTTACAAGCGATCGTGACGCTTAGTAAGGAATACACCCAGGATTTACAGCCCAAACAGTTACATTAACATCTTTCAAAAGGAAATTTGACGTGTCTGGACCCTATTTTAAACATTAAGTGGACCTTTTGAATAGACGAAAAAACCAAAATGACTGTCTGAGAATCGTGTGCAGTTCCATACAGAGTTATCTGTGCGAAGGGAAAATTTTTAGTAAGACACATTTGTAATCGGCGTATCAAAATAGAAGAAAAAAATCGGCGAGTGAGCAGCACTACCAGACGAAGGAAGTGTCGCCTCGGCACACCTGTAGCAGCAGAGTAACACTTGTTGAAGTCAGACGAGCCACACCTGTTGAAGCAGACGACGAGTAGTAGCGCCACGCCCACACACCTGACGAAAGGAGACCCGCTAGTGGTTCCTGCTCCAGCGCTGCAGGAGTTTGTACCACTTCTGAGGGAGGATACGACAGTGGCAATGAACGGATACCAGATCCCAGGTAGGAGTGGAAATGTGCTGGTAGCTACGAGGAATTGTGAGATTGGTATTGATGTTGATGTCCTGGTGTTAGTGAAGGTATTAGTGCTGGTATTAGTGAAGGTATTAGTACTGGTGATAGTGAAGGTATTAGTGTATGTCTCGACACTAGGGTTTAGGACATGTGTTGGCTGTGTTGGTTGATAAATTAGACACATGTGCAACACCTGCTAATCTTGATTGTGTTGCACACATGTCTAATTTATCAACTTGTCGGTTCACTGACCCATTTATGTACATGGTGGTGGTAGTGCTGGTGTTGATGATGGTGCAGACACGTGTTAGTGTTGCTGCTAGTGTTGCTGCTAGTGTTGATGCTGGTGTTGCTGCTGGTGTTGGAGTGTTGATACGAGTGAAACTCTTTGTTTAACTTGTCACGCAATGTTATTGTTGGTGAGGCTGAACTCACACGCCGCTGGTAATGTAAATTTGTACTCTAATCAAGTGTTGACACTAATGAATTTTGTAGCGACGCTGCTGTGGTGAGGTTGCATCTGGTAGTTATAGTGTGGTTGTTGTCTGCATAGTGACGTTGTTGGTATGGTGATGTTGATGGTATAGTGACCTTATTGGTATGGCGACGTTGTCTGTTAGTATGGTGACGTTGTCTCTTGATATGGTGACGTTGTCTGTTAGTATGGTGACGTTGTCTCTTGATATGGTGACGTTGTATTAGTAGTGTGGCTGTTGTCTGTTGGTATAGTGACGTTATCTGTTGGTATGATGACGCTGTATCTGCTAGTATGACGAAGCTGCAACTCTGATTGGTATCTGATGGTATTATATGGCTGTAACCCTGGTATCTGATGGTATTATATGGCTGTAACCCTGGTATCTGATGGTATTATATGGCTGTAACCCTGGTATCTGATGGTATTATATGGCTGTAACCCTGGTATCTGATGGTATTATATGGCTGTAACCCTGGTATCTGATGGTATTATATGGCTGTAACCCTGGTATCTGATGGTGTTATATGGCTGTAACCCTGGTATCTGATGGTATTATATGGCTGTAACCTTGGTATCTGATGGTGTTATATGGCTGTAACCCTGGTATCTGATGGTATTATATGGCTGTAACCTTGGTATCTGATGGTGTTATATGGCTGTAACCCTGGTATCTGATGGTATTATATGGCTGTAACCTTGGTATCTGATGGTGTTATATGGCTGTAACCCTGGTATCTGATGGTATTATATGGCTGTAACCTTGGTATCTGATGGTGTTATATGGCTGTAACCCTGGTATCTGATGGTATTATATGGCTGTAACCCTGGTATCTGATGGTATTATATGGTTGTAACCCTGGTATCTGATGGTATTATATGGCTGTACCCCTGGTATCTGATGGTATTATATGGCTGTAACCCTGGTATCTGATGGTATTATATGGCTGTAACCCTGGTATCTGATGGTATTATATGGCTGTAACCTTGGTATCTGATGGTATTATATGGTTGTAACCCTGGTATCTGATGGTATTATATGGCTGTAACCCTGGTATCTGATGGTATTATATGGCTGTAACCCTGGTATCTGATGGTATTATATGGCTGTAACCCTGGTATCTGATGGTATTATATGGCTGTAACCCTGGTATCTGATGGTGTTATATGGCTGTAACCCTGGTATATGATGGTGTTATATGGCTGTAACCCTGGTATCTGATGGTATTATATGGCTGTAACCTTGGTTGCTATATACACCCAGTTCCATTTTCCCCCATGGTTGATTACTTTGTATATATTCTAGTAAATATATCTCCTGATGTATATACACTGAGAAAGCAGAGTATATACACTTGCAGGGATGTAAACTTCGGTAGGTAACCCACTTGGAATTTACCTAAATTCCAATTTTAGAGGTTAAAAATATCCTTACCTGGTGGTGTACAGGTGACTTGCAGCCTAGACTGACCCTGGTGTAGCCGATAGACTTCACACCTATTATAGCAACCAGCTGATCACCTGTCAAATCTAAACACAGGCGGGCAAGTGTTTAGGAATGTTTATAAACGCATCTGCCCGCTGGTAATGTCGTTTTGCCCATGTTTATGGACAATTTAGTCGGAAAAAAAGGGTGAGTAGAGTTTGGTAGAAAATTTACCTGGCGGCTACTTACGTGAAGTTTACCTGGCGGCTACTTACGTGAAGTTTACCTGGCGGCTACTTACGTGAAGTTTACCTGGCGGCTACTTACGTGAAGTTTACCTGGTGGCTACTTACGTGAAGTTTACCTGGCGGCTACTTACGTGAAGTTTACCTGGCGGCTACTTACGTGAAGTTTACCTGGCGGCTACTTACGTGAAGTTTACCTGGCGGCTACTTACGTGAAGTTTACCTGGTGGCTACTTACGTGAAGTTTACCTGGCGGCTACTTACGTGAAGTTTACCTGGTGGCTACTTACGTGAAGTTTACCTGGCGGCTACTTACGTGAAGTTTACCTGGCGGCTACTTACGTGAAGTTTCTTGGAGAGTGATACTGATTCGTCTTGATTTTCTTCTTGGCTGTAATCTGAGACACTCACGAAGACAGCTGCCCACGAACGCACGAACGACGCACACTCGTATTTTATCTTGCTGAAATTAACTATATCCATCGAAATAAACTAATTAAATATCTTTTGATAAAATTTACGAATGACGGGCATACAGAAGAATGACGGGTATACAGAAGAATGACGGGCATACAGAAGAATGACGGGTATACAGAAGAATGACGGGTATACAGAAGAATGACGGGCATACAGAAGAATGACGGGTATACAGAAGAATGACGGGTATACAGAAGAATGACGGGCATACAGAAGAATGACGGGTATACAGAAGAATGACGGGCATACAGAAGAATGACGGGTATACAGAAGAATGACGGGTATACAGAAGAATGACGGGCATACAGAAGAATGACGGGTATACAGAAGAATGACGGGTATACAGAAGAATGACGGGCATACAGAAGAATGACGGGCATACAGAAGAATGACGGGTATACAGAAGAATGACGGGTATACAGAAGAATGACGGGCATACAGAAGAATGACGGGTATACAGAAGAATGACGGGTATACAGAAGAATGACGGGTATACAGAAGAATGACGGGCATACAGAAGAATGACGGGCATACAGAAGAATGACGGGCATACAGAAGAATGACGGGTATACAGAAGAATGACGGGTATACAGAAGAATGACGGGCATACAGAAGAATGACGGGTATACAGAAGAATGACGGGTATACAGAAGAATGACGGGTATACAGAAGAATGACGGGCATACAGAAGAATGACGGGCATACAGAAGAATGACGGGCATACAGAAGAATGACGGGTATACAGAAGAATGACGGGTATACAGAAGAATGACGGGCATACAGAAGAATGACGGGTATACAGAAGAATGACGGGTATACAGAAGAATGACATGTATACAGAAGAATGACGGGCATACAGAAGAATGATGGGCATACAGAAGAATGACGGGCATACAGAAGAATGACGGGCATACAGAAGAATGATGGGCATACAGAAGAATGACGGGTATACAGAAGAATGACGGGCATACAGAAGAATGACGGGCATACAGAATAATGACGGGCATACAGAAGAATGACGGGCATACAGAATAATGACGGGCATACAGAAGAAAGAATGACGGGCATACAGAAGAATGACGGGCATACAGAAGAATGACGGGCATACAGAAGAATGACGGGCATACAGAATAATGACGGGCATACAGAAGAAAGAATGACGGGCATACAGAAGAATGACGGGCATACAGAATAATGACGGGTACAGAAGAAAGAATGACGGGCATACAGAAGAATGACGGGCATACAGAATAATGACGGGCATACAGAAGAATGACGGGCATACAGAATAATGACGGGCATACAGAAGAAAGAATGACGGGCATACAGAAGAATGACGGGCATACAGAATAATGACGGGCATACAGAAGAATGACGGGCATACAGAAGAATGACGGGTATACAGAAGAATGACGGGTATACAGAAGAATGACGGGCATACAGAAGAATGACGGGTATACAGAAGAATGACGGGTATACAGAAGAATGACGGGTATACAGAAGAATGACGGGCATACAGAAGAATGACGGGCATACAGAAGAATGACGGGCATACAGAAGAATGACGGGCATACAGAAGAATGACGGGCATACAGAAGAATGACGGGCATACAGAAGAATGACGGGTATACAGAAGAATGACGGGTATACAGAAGAATGACGGGTATACAGAAGAATGACGGGCATACAGAAGAATGATGGGCATACAGAAGAATGACGGGCATACAGAAGAATGACGGGCATACAGAAGAATGATGGGCATACAGAAGAATGACGGGTATACAGAAGAATGACGGGCATACAGAAGAATGACGGGCATACAGAATAATGACGGGCATACAGAAGAATGACGGGCATACAGAAGAATGACGGGCATACAAAGGAATGACGGGCATACAGAAGAATGACGGGCATACAGAAGAATGACGGGTATACAGAAGAATGACGGTCATACAGAAGAATGACGGGCATACAGAAGAATGACGGTCATACAGAAGAAAGAATGACGGGCATACAGAAGAATGAAATGACAGGCAGATACTGGCAGGTAGACTCTGGTACACACTGGAAGGTAGATACTGGTAGACAATGGCAGGTAGATACTGGTAGACAATGGCAGGTAGATACTGGTAGACAATGGCAGGTAGATACTGACAGGTAGACTCGGGTAGATACTGGCAGATAGACACCGGCAGGTAGACAGTGACAGGTAGACACTGGCAGGTAGACACTGATAGGTAGACAGTGACAGGTAGACACTGGCAGGTAGACACTGACAGGTAGACACTGGCAGGTAGACACTGACAGGTAGACACTGGCAGATAGACACTGGTAGGTAGACACTGGTAGGTAGACACTGACAGGTAGACACTGACAGGTAGACACTGGCAGATAGACACTGGTAGGTAGACACTGGTAGGTAGACACTGACAGGTAGACACTGACAGGTAGACACTGGCAGGTAGGCAGTGACAGGTAGACAGTGACAGGTAGACACTGGCAGGTAGACACTGACAGGTAGACACTGGCAGGTAGACACTGACAGGTAGACACTGACAGGTAGACACTTGCAGGTAGACAGTGACAAGTAGGCACTGGCGGGTAGACAGTGACAGGTAGACACTAGCAGGTAGACACTGACAGGTAGACACTGACAGGTAGACACTGACAGGTAGACACTTGCAGGTAGACACTGGCAGGTAGACACTGACAGGTAGACAGTGACAAGTAGGCACTGGCGGGTAGACAGTGACAGGTAGACACTAGCAGGTAGACACTTGCAGGTAGACACTGGCAGGTAGACACTGACAGGTAGACACTTGCAGGTAGACAGTGACAAGTAGGCACTGGCGGGTAGACAGTGACAGGTAGACACTAACAGGTAGACACTGACAGGTAGACACTTGCAGGTAGACACTGACAGGTAGACACTGAAAGGTAGACACTGACAGGTAGACAGTGACATAAGAAGAATAGTGGTAATTTGATATATATTTTCATCAAGGGAAATTTTGTCTTACCCTTCCTCTTCCTGTCTCTTCCTGTCTCTTTCTGCCTCCTCCTGCCTACCCTGCTTCCTCGTCCCTACCCTGCTTCCTCCTGCCTACCTTACCTCCTCGCCCCTACCCTGCTTCCTCCTGCCTACTCTGCATCCTCGTCCCTACCCTGCTTCCTCGTCCCTACCCTGCTTCCTCCTGCCTACCTTGCCTCCTCGCCCTTACCCTGCTTCCTCCTGCCTACCTTGCCTCCTCGTCCCTACCCTGCTTCCTCCTGCCTACCTTGCCTCCTCGCCCTTACCCTGCTTCCTCCTGCCTACCTTGCCTCCTCGTCCCTACCCTGCTTCCTCTTGCCTACCTTACCTCCTCGTCCCTACCCTGCTTCCTCCTGCCTACCTTGCCTCCTCGCCCCTACCCTGCTTCCTCCTGCCTACCTTGCCTCCTCGTCCCTACCCTGCTTCCTCCTGCCTACCTTGCCTCCTCGTTCCTACCCTGCTTCCTCCTGCCTACCTTACCTCCTCGTCCCTACCCTGCTTCCTCCTGCCTACCTTACCTCCTCGTCCCTTCCCTGCTTCCTCCTGCCTACCTTGCCTCCTCTTTCCTACCCTGCTTCCTCCTGCCTACCCTGCCTCCTCGCCCCTACCCTGCTTCCTCCTGCCTACCCTGCTTCCTCGTCCCTACCCTGCTTCCTCCTGCCTACCTTACCTCCTCGCCCCTACCCTGCTTCCTCCTGCCTACCTTGCCTCCTCGTCCCTACCCTGCTTCCTCCTGCCTACCTTGCCTCCTCGTCCCTACCCTGCTTCCTCCTCTCTACCTTGCCTCCTCGTCCCTACCCTGCCTCCTCCTGCCTACCCTGCCTCCTCCTGCCTACCCTGCCTCCTCCTGCCTACCTTGCCTCCTCGTCCGTACCCTACCTCCTCCTGCCTACCTTGCCTCCTCGTCCCTACCCTGCCTCCTCCTGCCTACCTTGCCTCCTCGTCCCTACCCTGCCTTCTCCTGCCTACCTTGCCTCCTCGTCCCTACCCTGCCTCCTCCTGCCTACCTTGCCTCCTCGTCCCTACCCTGCCTCCTGCCTACCTTGCCTCCTCGTCCCTACCCTGCCTCCTCTTGCCTACCCTGCCTCCTCCTGCCTACCTTGCCTCCTCGTCCCTACCCTACCTACCTTCCCGGCACTGGCACACCAGCTGACTGGCTCTCTCTCCCGGTTTTACCTGTGATTCAGCTAAAAGATATTTTGCTGCACCTTCTTCTTCTTCTTCTTCTTCTTCTTCTTCTTCTTCTTCTTCTTCTTCTTCTTCTTCTTCTTCTTCTTCTGTTCCTCTCTGGCTGTCTGTCTGTCTCTCTGTCTTTGTCTCTCTTTCTCTCTGTCTGTTTGTCTCCGTCTCTCTCTCTCTCTTTTTCTTACCCTATCTTTTCTTCCGTTCTTCCCTCGCCCGCTTTTCCTGCTTTCACATCTCTCCCCTTCCACCACCTGTTGTGACCCTCTACACCTGCTGTGACCCGCTGCACCTGTTGTAACCCGCTACATCTGTTGTTACCCGCTCCATCTGTTGTGACCTGCTACACCTGTTATAACCCGCTGCATCTGTTGTGACCCGCTACATCTGGTGTGACCCGCTACACCTGTTATAACCCACTTCACCTGTTGTGACCTGCCACACCTGTTATGACCCGCTACACCTGTTATAGCCTGCTGCACCTGTTATAATCCACTACACCTGTTGTGACTAGCTACATCTGTTGTAACCCGCTACATCTGTTGTGACGCGTTACATCTGTTGTGATCCACTACACCTGTTGTAACCCGCTACATCTTCTTTTGACCCGCTACATCTGTTGTGACCCGCTTCACCTGCTGTGACCTATTGTAACTCGCTATACCTCTTGTGACCCGCTACACCTGTATGCTGTTAAGGCATTTGTGACTTAAATTTTACCATACCTATTCTTCACACACCTGTTTATTATATGCCACACCTGCCTTTATCCCACCGCACTTGCCTTTGCCTTTCCACACCCGCATTTACCACACCTGTCATCCCATCACAACTGCTTATCACCAAACTACAACCACAACTGCTTGTCATCCCACCACATCTGCCTATCACCCCACCACAACTGCTTATATCCACACCACAACTTCTGGTCACCCATCCAGAGCTGTCTATCGTCCCACAACAACTGCCTGTCACCCCACCATAACTGTTTAGCACCCCACAACAACTGTCTAGCTCCCCACCACAGTTGCTTATCACCCCACCACAACTGCCTGTCACCCCACCACTCCTTAATCTTCTCTTCCTTCAATATATAAACTCATAAAAATCTTCATGGTGTACCCTAAGACTCTCTCACCTAATTACACAACCAGTACCCTGAAACACCTCACATTTCACCTTCCTACAGGCACCTAATGACTTAACCTACACCTTAAAGAACTCTCACGCTAATGACATGCACATCTGAAGCGCCTACTTCATTCAAGAGTTTCTTTATCTTGGTACATATGTTTCACCTAATTAAGCTTCCTAAATCTCAATGAATTCTTAATTCCTGGTGCACCTGACCACCCAAAAGGTGCCACTAACTTGCACCTAGTGATGCCACCTGCTCAGGGGAAACAGCTGATCGGGAGAGCTCACCTGCGCCTAAAAACATCGAGTTTCACCTGACACCTTAATGGCTGCCGGCCCGACGCCATGAATCAGCTGAGAATGTAAACACAGATGTATATCTGAGAGAGAGAGAGAGAGGGAGGTATGTGCCCTGCCCAGCCTTGTCTGGTGGTGTTGGGAGCTGGGGTAGGGTTGGTGGGCGCTGATGGGGTGGTAAACAAGGGTTGGAGATGCAGTGGAGGTGTGATGGAGAGTTGGAGATGTGGTGGAGGCTGGTGTAGGTGTGATGGATGGTTGGAGATATGGTGTTGGCTGGTGGAGGTGTGATGGATAGTTGGAGATATGGTGTTGGCTGGTGGAGGTGTGATGGATAGCTGGAGATGTGGTGGAGGCTAGTGTAGGTTACCTGGAGGTTATTCCGGGGATCAACGCCCCCGCGGCCCGGTCCATGACCAGGCCTCCCAATGGATCAGGGCCTGATCAACTAGGCTGTTACTGCTGGCCGCACGCAGTCCGACGTACGAGCCACAGCCCGGCTGATCCGGCACTGACTTTAGGTATCTGTCCAGCTCTCTCTTGAAGGCAGCCAGGGGTTTATTGGCAATTCCCCTAATGCTTGATGGGAGGCTGTTGAACAGTTTTGGGCCCCGGACACTTATGGTGTTTTCTCTTAGTGTACCAATGGCGCCCCTACTTTTTATTGGCGGCATTTTGCATCGCCTGCCCAGTCTTACTTTCGTAGGGAGTGATTTCTGTAGGTGTGATGAACGGTTGGAGATGTGGTGGAGGCATGATGGAGGGTTGGAGATATGGTGGAGGTGTGATGGAGATGTTAATGGTGAGTTGGAGATGTAGTGGAGGCTAGTGGACGTATGATGAAGTGTTGGAGATATAATAGAGGCTGGTAGAGGTGTGATGGAGAAATGGAAGATGGACGGGGTTTAGAGTGGAGAGGTACGGTGGGAGTGACGATAGAGAGGGAGAGGTTGAGGGGAGGGGAGGTGCAGTAACGAAGATGCACCTGTAGATACAAATGTGGATGTTGAGGTAGATGTAGATTTAGCTTCAGACGCAGATCTATATTAAGCCACCACTGTAAATGCAGTTGTTGGTGGGGAACACAGCTGTGACTGGTGGTGTGGGAAGAAAATAACTCTGCATTTTTAAGCTTTCTGGGTCTGCTAATGAGGTGTGGGGGTAATGAGGTGTGGGGGTAATTAATTTACCCAGCATCACCTACTACCACTACACCCCTCCCCCCATCGCTCGTGATCCCTCCCCTTCCCTTCTAACTCAACCCCTAACCCCCTGATCTTCCCACTATTGTCCCCTCCCCCACTCGCTCTTTAGGGCCCCTCTCGTGAAATTAAAACCACAGAGCTATCTTTCAGATCCCTCGCTCCCACTTGCTCCCTCCCCCCCCCTTGCTCTCTCCCACCCCCTTCCCACTGCCTCCCATCTCCCACGTTCTGTGCCCCACAGAAGAATTTCGTACTGTTTACTAAATTGGTGAGTTAGTAACCCAGAATAACCCAATAAAGCCAGGTCATCAGACTGGCTTATTACCACTGAGGGCCTTCAATCCTCTTTTCCAGGATGCCACCCACAACAGTCGGCTAACACCCAAGTACCTACTTACGGCTAGGTGAGCAAGGGCAGCAGGTGTAAGGAAACAGTCCAACGTTCTAGGACCAAATCGAGTCTCAGTTCGGAGTCTAAGTTGTTACAAATTGAGTCTCTCTCTCTGATTTTCATTTAGTTAAAAGTGAATTATTTTCTTTCTTTGATTCTTTCAGCTCTGGAGGTGGGGAGTACAGAAGCTGTACTCTGAGGGATGGGGGGGGGGAAGTTGCTGCCTGGATGGTATCCAATACCAAGCTATACGATGGTATGCATATGGTATTAAAATGTTATACAATAGCATTTCAAAAGTATTGTTCCTACACTTTTGGCAAGAGAGCTAAGAATCGAGTGATGGTGAATGTTTTTTTTTCTTTGTCTCAATCTGCATTGCTGTTCAAGAGAAAGGCTTTTAATCTCCTTCCTCTAAACCTCATTTATCGTCTTCTTTCTCCTCTCACGATTTATTTATTTCCTCTCTGGCACCGACCACTCTATCGTCACATGAACGACCTCGGCTGGCATTCTTGCTCTGTTGACCGTGAGTGCTTGTTCTCCGTGTTGACCAAGGGCTCTTGATCCAAGGAACTAAGGCTATCTCCTTGAATCAGGCTTGACTGTTCCTTGTTTCCGAGGAGTTGTATGACCCTTCCGGTTGTAGCGCTTCGTGATGCCCTCTGGGGATCGTGTTGTCTTCCTTATTCCTCAGCTCTGCCTCTTTTCTGCACTGATGTCTGTGGCTGATCGTAGTCAGGTTGCACTACGTTTCCATCATGATTGGAACTACCTGGGATGTCTTGATTATAGGTACCTGGATGTTAATTGGCTATTGTGCGTGTGAATATTAAAATGGTATAAAATACCAACAGGTTGTTAGGTAAGGCACATGTGCAACAGTTAGGTATCTTTATACCGAGACGTTTCGCCTACACTGTGAAGAAGTCTACTGTGTAGGCGAAACGTTTCGGAATAAAGATACCTAACTGTTGCATATGTGTCTTACCTATTGTGTGTGTGATTAATCAGTGGTCTAAGTCGGACCGAAACATCGTCATAAGCCTCTGTTACCTACGTGTGGGTTATTTGTGTATTGGTTCTTGTGTGTTGCATCCTATACATGAAGGATACTTGAAGGATGTGTGTGGGAGTCATCGCTCCCGCAATCCGATCCCAGACCAATCCCCCTGGTGGATGAAGACTTGATCACTCAGGCTGTTACTGCTCGCTGTATGCAGTTCAACGTACGAACCACCGCCTGGCTGGTCAGGCACTAATTTGATAAACTTATCAGTTTTCCTCTTGAAGACAGTCAGTGGTTTCCTGGTCAGTCCCCTTTATGCACGACAAGAGGGCATTGAGAAGTCGGGGACCTCTGACATTTATCGAATTCTCACTTAATTTTCTTGTCACACCCCTGCTTTTATTGGAGGTACATTGCAACGTTTGCCAAATCTTTCGTTTTCATACTGAGTGATTTCGGTGTGCAAGATTGGGATCAGTTCCACCAGGATTTACCAGGTGTAAATTATGATGCATCTTTCCTGCCTACGCTCCAAAGAATACAATTGAAGAGACTTCAAACGTTCCTAGTAGTTCAAATGTATGACTGAATGTATATGAGCAGTGAATGTATATGAACAGTGAATGTATATGAGCAGTGAAAACTCTCTACCTTTTCCAGCATGGCAATCTCACCTAGTTGAAGCAGGCCGATAGCATCCAGCAGTATTCCAACCTGGAGAGAGCAAGTGACTTGAAGAGTATCATCACTGTTTTTTACCTAGCAACAGGGTTGTGATCCTTGAATGTGAGATCGTCTGACATCACTCCAAAGTCCCGCACATGAGACTTTCTCTGCACTTAATGATTTGCGTCTGTCCTGTATTCCGTGCTGGTCTTTAGTTCCTTATTTCTTCCATAGCGAAGTATCCTCATTGAACATCATACTGTTATCTGGGGCCCACTGGAAGACTTTATTTAAATCCACTAGAAGATTCGCTGTGTCTTCGACTGACGCCACTCTCATAGAGATTCTGGTGTCATTAGCTAAGTATGTGACGGTGCTATGGTTTATGCCCTTGTCTTTGTCGGATATAAGAATGAGGAACAGCACTGGGACGAGCACTGTGCCTTGGGATAAAGAGCTTTTCACTGTGGCAGCCTTGGCTTTTGTCGGATATAAGAATGAGGAACAGCACTGGGACGAGCACTGTGCCTTGGGATAAAGAGCTTTTCACTGTGGCAGCCCTGGCTTCTATTTCTTAAGAAGTTAAATATCCTGCCCATTTTTCCAGTTTCTCTTTTTCACCCATTGTTATTCCTTTTGCAAGCATTTTGTCCACCATCACTTCATGGTCGCAAATATGGAAGCTTTTGCAAAATCAGAATATACTCCATCAGCAGTTAGCTTGTCTCCCAGTGCATTCAAAACTATGTTTTGGATAGTGCTACCTTGAGTGTGTTTCTACGTCAGGAATTGTGGATGACGACTGAGTTTCGAGTCTTATTCACGAGACGTCCATCTGCAGACTGACGAGGGGTTCACTGAACACAGTCAACAGAAAAAGTTTGAGTAGAGTGTAAGTTAAGCTTAAACGAAATAAAAGAAATAGAAAAGACGAGAAAGCTAAGTAAAGAAAGATAAAGTATATAAGTAAGACACATGGGCAACAGTTGGGTATCTTTATTGTTGAAACGTTTCGCCAGCTTGTTATTTCAGTATTTAGCTCATTGTTCTCAGATTATGTTCCATCTCTTTTAAGTAATGACACTAATATCACACGTGGTTTTCCCTCAGAATTTTACATACCAGGAAGAAGAATTTCGGTATTCCTTTTAATTTCATTTATGATTCTTTGTTCCTTTTGTCTCTGTTGGATAAATGGTTTACAGAAGCGATAAGTTGATAAATAAACACTTGTTGCTCAAGTGTTTTATTTATCCTGCTGTCACTCCTGGACTCTATGTGAAGCAGTCGGGTTGTGCTCGATGATCTCCATCTCTCTAACCAGAGTTTCCTTTAGTGATACAGAGAGTCTGTTGCCTTTGAGAAGTGATATCCGTTGTCTTCACTAGGTCGGGAGCATCTCTCTCTCTCTCTCTCTCTCTCTCGTCTGCCTCTCCTCTGCCGTAGAGGTATGTGTACGGAGCACACTTAGAGCGTCAATGAGCTCGTCTTCCGAGAAACTGGTTAAGATCTGTGGTGGTCACATATCGTCTTCCCAGCTTATTCCATTAAGGTCTCTATTTATTTGGTCCCAGTTGATGTTCTTGTTTGGACTGGATTTGTTGCATAACGCCTTCATGTCTGATGGTGTTTCTCTGTCCTAGGCCAATGTGCACGCATGTCTGATCCTCCATTATTTTGTTGTCTGAGATTGCAGTCTTCGACACCACCGCCATGTCCTGGACCAGGTCCTCATTGTTCGTAAATATAAGGTCCAGAGTGTTTCCCAGTCTGGTCGATGTAGCAATCTGCTGGCTTAAGGCGAATTTATTGGGGAGGTTTAATAATTCTGTTGTGTGAGACTGTTCCTCCGTACCAGCTCCAGCGACTTTCTCTGCAGTTACAGTCCTTGCTACATTTTTTTAATTGAGGTGTTTCAACTTGAACTAACCAAGCAACAAGATCTTTGTTGCCGTATTTGAGAAATTTTCAAGACAATACTCGTTCTCCAATAGCTGGTACTTGAACTGCAGGGAAGTTATATCTAAAGATTTAGCAGGAATAAACCGCACTGCTTGGCTTATATTTTTAAGGTTATGCTGGATTTAAAAGCCTACGGGTCAGTGATCCATAATACTATAGTAAGAGTATTGCTATCCTTGTACACTGTGGCTTAGGCCTTTAAGCCTTTGTTATGGTTTTTGTAATAACCGATCTGCCTGTAGGGATCTCGGGGAAGTTTCAGGAGAGTCTTCCGATATTAATAACTCAATAGAATTTCTAATTAATTCTGACTGTTTTAACATGGTATGAGAGTATTTCTGTTGAATGTTTGTGTTCGTTGCTCTTATTTGTTAATTTTATCATTTTTTTATTGTGTTTTGTGAGTGTGTGTGTGTGTGTGTGTGTGTGTGTGTGTATACAGTCTGGAGGCTCGAACCTCCTTCCACCCAGACGGAAGTACAGTGTGTTCAGACACCTTCACTATTCTCTCACCCCCATTCCCTATACCATCACCCTCGTTGATCACCCCTCACCACTCGTGGTACCCAGCACCACCACCCTCACTGATCGCCCTCACTGTTCGCCCTCACCACCCCTTACACTCATTCCACACATCACCTCAGTCATTTCCTCTCCCCTCACTGAATTGCTCGCTTCATCTCCGGCCATTCAAGTGCTTCTTTTCATCCCACACTTGAGCTCATTTGTTGCAACTTAACCCTGATGTTTCTTCAGCTTGTTCCCCCCCCCTTGAGTCTGGTCCCAATCCCTCTTGATTTAAATCTCTCTCTCTCTCTCTCTCTCTCTCTCTTCCACCTCCAAAAATATACTTTATTCACCTCACGCTTCCTACACATTTTAATTCTCTCTCTCTCTCTCTCTCTCTCTCTCTCTCTCTCTCTCTCTCTCTCTCTCTCTCTCTCTCTCTCTCTCTCTCTCTGTGTGTGTGTTTCACGCAGCAACTCTTGAAGACAGAAACCTTCTTTTCTCTCTAATTGTAATGTTCTTTAAAGGGACGAGACTGCCACTCCGGCCGCAGCAAACACTGCTAGATTAATATCACAGAGTAGTGGGAGACCACTGTGTCCTTGGAGGGTCGTGGGGGAGGTGCGTCGCCTCCTTGGAGGGTCGTGTGGGAGGTACCTTATTTTCTTTGAGGGTCGTACGGGATGTTCGTTGCCTCCTTCCAGGGTCGTGTGGGAAGTTGCCTCCTTCCAGGGTCGTGTGGGAAGTTGCCTCCTTCCAGGGTCGTGTGGGAAGTTGCCTTCTTCCAGGGTCGTGTGGGAAGTTGCCTTCTTCCAGAGTCGTGTGGGAAGTTGCCTCCTTCCAGGGTCGTGTGGTAGATTGCCTACTTGGAAGGTCGTGTGGGAGGTACGTTGTTTCTTTGGAGAATCGTGCAGGAGGTTCGTTTCCTCCTTGGAGGGGTGCAAGGGACGTGCATAGCCTCCTTGGAGGGTTATGGGGAGGTCGTCTCCATGGGGGGTTATGGAGGAGGTCGTCTCTTTGGAGTATCGTGGGAAATTTTATTGCTTCCTTGGAGGGTCCTGGAAGGTCTCTCTCTCCTCGTAGAGTCGTCGTCATGAAAGGTCGTGACCGTGAAGATACGACTCGCTCACAAATACCGTTGATTCGGTCTACTCAAGTCGAGGCCAAGACCATGACAGCTCAAACAGGATCTTAACTGGCTCTTTGAGAGCCAGTTACTGGCTAAGAAATATACACAGAAAGGTACCAACGCTTGCATGTCAAGGAAGGTTCTGTTCCACTTCAAAGAAGGTTCTCTTGCATGGAAGGTTCTGTTCCATTTCAAGGAAAGTTCTATTGCATGTCAAGGAAGGTTCTGTTCCACTTCAGAGAAGGTTCTATTGCATGGAAGGTTCTGTTCTATTTCAAGTAAGGTTCTATCCATACACATTATCACTTGTATGTCAGGTAAGGATCTGTTAGTTGTATGGCAGAGAACATGAAAGAGAACACAACAGGTAGGAAGAGAGAGCGAGGGAGAGATAACGAGAGCAACGGGGAGAAAGAACAATACTGAGAGAACGGAGAGAACAGCTGTGAGAAACCGAGAACAACGAGAGAGTACCAGGATGAGAAAGAGAGAACAACGGTGAGAAAGGAAAAAGGTGAGAGAGAGCAACGGTGAGAAAGAGAGAACAAGAGGGAGGTGAACAGAACAACAGAAAACCTCAAGTAACAGAACGTTAGAGAAAAGTATAAAAAACGTAACTGAAAACACAAAAGGCAGAGAAAGAGGAAGCAACGGGGATTCTGATAGAAAACAGGGCAAGAAAAAACAGAGAGGGAGAAACAGACATAAAAACAGGTAGATACAATGAACAACAGAGAT
>NW_027196077.1:35000-75000 GCF_038502225.1 Cherax quadricarinatus | reverse complement strand
GAAAGCCAGTAAATGAAATGATGGAATATGTAGCAACAAAATGCAAGGAGGCAGTGGAAAGGTTCATTCCCAAGGGCAACAGTAACAACGGGAAGACCAGAACAAGCCCCTGGTTTACCCGACGGTGTAAGGAGGCAAAAACAAAGTGCAATAGAGAATGGAAAAAGTACAGAAGGCAGAGAACACACGAAAATAGGGAGATCAGTCGCAGAGCCAGGAATGAGTACGCACAGGTAAGGAGGGAGGCCCAGCGACAGTATGAAAATGACATAGCATCGAGAATCAAGACTGACCCGAAACTGTTGTATAGCCACATCAGGAGGAAGACAACAGTCAAAGACCAGGTGATCAGATTAAGGACAGAAGGTGGAGAACTCACAAGAAATGATCAGGAGGTATGTGAGGAGCTGAACAGGAGATTTAAGGAAGTTTTTACAGTAGAGACAGGAAGGGCTGTGGGAAGACAGCACAGAAGGGAACATCAAGAGGGAATATACCAACAAGTGTTGGATGACATACGAACAACTGAGGAGGAGGTGAAGAAGCTCTTAAGTGACCTTGACACCTCAAAGGCGATGGGACCGGACAACATCTCCCCATGGGTCCTTAGAGAAGGAGCAGAGATGCTGTGTGTGCCTCTAACCACAATCTTCAACACATCCCTTGAAACTGGGCAACTACCTGAGAAATGGAAGACAGCTAATGTAGTCCCCATATTTAAGAAAGGAAACAGAAACGAGGCACTAAACTACAGACCTGTGTCTCTGACATGTATTGTGTGCAAAGTCATGGAGAAGATTATCAGGAGGAGAGTGGTCGAACACCTGGAAAGGAACAAGATTATAAATGAAAACCAGCATGGGTTCATGGAAGGCAAATCTTGTATCACAAACCTCCTGGAGTTTTATGACAAGGTAACAGAAGTAAGACACGAGAGAGAGGGTTGGGTAGATTGCGTTTTCCTAGACTGCAGGAAGGCCTTTGACACAGTTCCCCACAAGAGATTAGTGCAGAAGCTGGAGGATCAGGCACACATAAAAGGAAGGGCACTGCAATGGATAAGGGAATACCTGACAGGGAGGCAGCAACGAGTCATGGTACGTGAAGAGGTATCACAGTGGGCGCCTGTTACGAGCGGGGTCCCACAGGGGTCAGTTCTAGGACCAGTGCTATTTTTGATATATGTGAACGACATGATGGAAGGAATAGACTCTGAAGTGTCCCTGTTCGCAGATGACGTGAAGTTGATGAGAAGAATTAAATCGGACGAGGATGAGGCAGGACTGCAAAGAGACCTGGAGAGGCTGGACATGTGGTCCAGTAACTGGCTCCTCGAATTCAATCCAGCCAAATGCAAAGTCATGAAGATTGGGGAGGGGCAAAGAAGACCGCAGACAGAATATAGGCTAGGTGGACAAAGACTACAGACCTCACTCAGGGAGAAAGACCTTGGGGTGACCATAACACCGAGTACATCACCGGAGGCACACATCAACCAAATAACCGCTGCAGCATACGGGCGCCTGGCAAACCTGAGAATAGCGTTCCGATACCTCAATAAGGAATCGTTCAAGACACTGTACACTGTGTATGTTAGGCCCATACTGGAGTATGCAGCACCAGTCTGGAACCCACACCTGGTCAAGCACGTCAAGAAGTTAGAGAAAGTACAAAGGTTTGCAACAAGGCTAGTCCCAGAGCTCAAGGGAATGTCGTACGAGGAAAGGTTAAGGGAAATCGGACTGACGACACTGGAGGACAGAAGGGTCAGGGGAGACATGATAACGACATACAAGATACTGCGGGGAATAGACAAGGTGGACAGAGATAGGATGTTCCAGAGAGGGGACACAGGGACAAGGGGTCACAACTGGAAGCTGAAGACTCAGACGAGTCACAGGGACGTTAGGAAGTATTTCTTCAGTCATAGAGTTGTCAGCAAGTGGAATAGCCTAGCAAGTGAAGTAGTGGAGGCAGGAACCATACATAGTTTTAAGAAGAGGTATGACAAAGCTCAGGAAGCAGAGAGAGAGAGGATCCAGTAGCGATCAGTGAAGAGGCGGGGCCAGGAGCTGAGTCTCGACCCCTGCAACCACAATTAGGTGAGTACAATTAGGTGAGTACACACACACACACACACACACACACACACACACACAGCCTCAGGGGGATGTAATTATGACGCGCTTGACGCAAAATTTAGGCAGCAAACACACACTCATAATTTATTGAGCTGAGAATGAGCAACACCAGTGGGGTTCCCAGGAGAGACAAGACTGCGTGTTGAACACACAGAACTCAGGTGTATACTAGGACAGACAACGACGGCATAGTGTGTAAAGCATATATGCTGAGTAAATTTTTAATGTGACGGTGTTTTGCTTTGTGACAAGCTTTATAAGTCTTAAATGGATGAAGTTAAAGTTTTATGAAGCTTTTTGAACCTGTAAACTCGGCATCAGAGTACACAGTACTTCCTCCACACAGTTGTGGCTGTGTGGATGAAGTACTGTGCACTCTGATGCCGAGTTTGCAGGTTCGAATCCTGCTGTGGACTGAGAGCTAATGTGTGTATATATATATATATATATATATATATATATATATATATATATATATATATATATATATATATATATATATATATATATATAATATATATATATGCAATAAGATCACAGTAAACAGGTGATTTCGGAATATGCAAAACAACCACTCTGAAAGAATAGAGAAATTCCAAGCGCTTTCGTGACTACTCACATTATCAAGGAACTATGAAAGTAAAGCATCCAAGGAAGCTATATAAGGGGTCTGGCCAACACCTCACTATCAGATCCCACAACGGTTAAACACCTGACGCGCGCCGACCCAACTTGGATAGATCCTTTGCACAACTCACCCACAAACTATTCTACCCAAGAAAATTTAAAAATTATTATTTGTCCAGTGTATTATTAAATATAGCATTAGAACTGGACAAGATTCCAATGCTCTATTTATTCATGTAAGAGATTTTAACCATCCAATTGATTTTCAAAAAGTTGAGAAAGTAGTATCAAGCAAGTCCATGGTCGACAGGAATATAATTGAATCTTGTTTCATAAAAAGCAGTTTTGACAATAATATGAATATTTCCTTTGGTTTATATAAATTAGATCCATTTATATTTAATAGAATTTGGGAAAAATTTAATAATACACTGGACAAATAATAATTTTTAAATTTTCTTGGGTAGAATAGTTTGTGGGTGAGTTGTGCAAAGGATCTATCCAAGTTGGGTCGGCGCGCGTCAGGTGTTTAACCGTTGTGGGATCTGATAGTGAGGTGTTGGCCAGACCCCTTATATAGCTTCCTTGGATGCTTTACTTTCATAGTTCCTTGATAATGTGAGTAGTCACGAAAGCGCTTGGAATTTCTCTATTCTTTCAGAGTGGTTGTTTTGCATATATATATATATATATATATATATATATATATATATATATATATATATATATATATATATATATATATATATATATAACCACTGAAAAAATAGTGAAATTTCAAGCGCTTTTGTAAGAAATCAATAAATCATTTGGAATTTCACTATTTCTACAGTCTTAGTGGTGGGCTACTTGCTTTTGCCTTGTTTTGTTTGCTTAAAAATGGAACTTGGATATGCTACTAGAGTCAGTTCCTGATCAGCCAGGCTGTGGTGCCTACGGTATGACTGCATGCTGCTAGCACCAACAGCCTGACTGATTGGGACTGGATTCGATGACAGAGCGAAATGGAGAGTCGGGTTTGAATGAAGGTAGTTAGTATTATAGAAACGTTAATTATTCCAACTTCAGAACGTTTCTACCTTTCTGAACGTTTTCCCCTTTACTCCACTCACCCCCCCCCCCCTTTCGTCCTGTGAGTTCTGTCCTGTATTACAGGTACTTTGTTTTCTGTAGATGAATGGTTCAGAGAACCGACAAGTTGATAAATTAGACAAACTGTTGCTTTTATGTCTAATTTATCACTTTGCTTTCTCCATGGGTTCTAACCTGATCTGCCTTCCGTTGTGGGTTCCGCATTAAGATTTCTGCGGTGTCTTGTCGACACTTGTCTTTATGATTCAGTGTTAACGATTCTTCATTAGGGATTGTAGCTTCACGAGTGTGCCTCTAGAACTCTGCCTTTTCTGCTGGGTTCTTCCTTCCATAAGTACACTGGAGCTCCTGGCTTCTTATTTCCAGGTTCTATATATTCATATATGGATTCTTCTTCCTATAGCCTAATGGATTGTGTTACAGCTTTGAATTTTTTCCTCCCCCCCCCTCTCCCTCTCTCTCTCGCACACAGTTGTACGACCATCTTGTGTCTGACCTTGTCATTGAACCTTTCCTTGATTGCCGTCACGCGAGTATCCTCACATTATTTTTTCTTTGCCAGTAAAAATGTGTTGCTGTAACTCTACCGTCTGGCGCATTTCGCCTCCCCGGTTCATAATCGCTGGAAGCAGCGACTACAGTGGAAGCAGCAGCGATGCTAGTAGATGTACAGGGAACTGCAGGCAGTATTCCTTCAGCAGTGGGGATTAATGGTGGTTGGCTACGAAGGATGGAGGGTAGGCAGGAGGGAAGAGATGTAGGGAGGGTGGGGCAGGTGGCATTTCTCCCACAGGTGGGAAGGATGGTCAGGTGGAGAAGGATGAAGGGTAGCCAGGAGGTCTAGAGCACGTCCAGAGGAGATGAATAGAGAGCGGGCAGGCGGGAGTGTGTTTACATTTGTTCCTGAAGACCACCGCTCTGGACGCTTGACAGTTCAATTCTTCACTTTGGTCTTCGTGCTAATATTTACCCCCTTAGCCGAAGAGAAAATGTACGCTTGGAAAGTGATAATTTGTCACTGGAACATATATAAACGAAAGGGGAGAAATTCAGATGCTATGTTTACAATTGCCGTTAATCCCTTTGAAGCCTAGTAACTACCAGCTGCGTATCCATATGCTCTTGCGCTACCATCCACAGGATGGATATGGAGTACACAATAAACTAGCCACATCGGCGGCAAAATCTAAATCTAATGTATATTGGCGAAATATAAAATACTCTTAGGATAAAGAACATAGAGATGGTTAATTACAAGCTGTTTACAAAAAACATTAGGCCTAAATTGCACATGCTTCGTTATTTACGTTTTCGTTTGAATTTTCAAAGTGTAAAACACGAGTATATCTTATAGAAATAAAACGTGTCACCCACCAAGGGGGACTTTCATCAGTCAAGTGATGTATCGTAATATACCGGAGCTAGAGGTGAAGTGCAGCAGCTGGAGATGACATCAGAAGTGGAGCTAAAAGTGAGGTGTAGCAGCTTCAGATATCACATCCAGTTGTAGCAAATGAAGATGGCATCTCCAGTCTTAGCGAAGTAGATAAAGATGTCATCTGCTGCTTCTCATCTAGCCCCAGCATAAACAGTAGGTCTCTGGCCTCGATGCCTCTGCTCCACATTTCGACAATAAAGATACTTAGGTGTTGCCCATGTGACCTCGAAGCAACTCATGGTATAGGAGGTAAAATTCTAACATCCAACCACATGAAGCTCACATCCAACCACACCCAACTCATATCCATTCGTTTACCTGTCCAAAATTAATCCAAACACTTACTTCGATGACGCTTTCGGAGAGTTAGGTCATCCCATCTGTAACTTTGTTGCCGAACCACAGTCTTCATATATCTTTTCTAAGGTTCTAAATCTAATTCTCTAAATCCAATGTCGACAGATAAGTGAACAAAGATACAAGCATGAAACAGAGGTATATTTATAGGCAACGTTTCGCTCAGAGCAGAACCTTTATCAGATCGTGACTTGATGGAGTTGTTCAAGGGCATTTGTTATGCCTTTTACAACCAAAAATAAAAAAAGCATACAAAAATGATAAAGTCTATAGGATTCAGAGCATTTCGAACTGAAAAAGCCGCTCCTGGTGAAACGTTTCCTAAGTAAATGTCTTGAACTATGTATACTTGCATGCATTTCGGGCATTGCACAGCTCTACGGAATGTGTCTTCCTGCGGCCGTAGTGTTGCAGCGGCAGCCTGAGTTTATCATTTCTTAATGTTATAGCTTTATCGTTGCTCATTGTTATCAAAGCTTAATGTTATCATAGCTTAATTCTAGAACTTAAAGTTTATCATAGCTTAATGTTATCATAGCTTAATGTTAATGTTTCTGAAAGCACAATGAGCACTCACACAAGTATATATAATTATTTCTGCAAGTAGTAGTTACAATAGTAACAGTAGAAATATTAATGGTAGAAGTAATAGGCAGTTGTGGTGAAAGAATTTAGTAATAAAAGGGATATTACATTACCAAAAAAAAACTACTGCAATTCTATGCTGCTATTTCACCCCAGCTACTACTACTGTAAGTAGTAGTACTACTGCAACTACTGTTACTGCAATTACTATTACAATTACTGCTGCCACAACTACCAATACCGCAACTACTATTGCAACTACAAATGCAACTACAACCACTATACTACTGCAATTACTACCGCTGCTGCTACCGTTGTTCCTCGCCCAACAGGTGTTTGAAAGATACGAATGTCAAGATATGTTCTCCTCGTCACCCCCCAGAAACATCTGTGTTTTATTCGTTGTGATGCAAATCTGGACCTGATTACCCGAGGCTGTGATGGGGGTTCCTGGTAGACAGTTAGGTCTGAGTAACTGGACGTTTCCTGTTTGTGTACCGTGATTTTTTTTCATGGTAAAGGAGAGGATTTATGAGGGAAAGGATGGGTGGAGGAGAGGATTTATTTAGTTGTTTCGTTGTTTGGTGTTTGTTGCTGGTCGTCGTTGTTTCTGTTGCTGCTGTTATTTTAGTTGAGCGCTAAACCCGTAGCGGGGGTCACAGGGCGCCTGGGAATGGGAAATGGTTAGGTTACATTCAGTAGAGGGAAGGATAGCTCCAGTTCCTTTGGCCAGGAACTCTTCTCCAGCCTCAAAACTACAGTATTTTTTTTCGAAATATTTGTAATTTTTTTTTCATTCAGTTTTGAACGCATGCACACACACACACACACACACACACACACACACACACACACACACACACACACGCACACACACACACACACACACACACACACACACACACACACACACACACACACGCACACACACACATGTACAGTATGCAAAGTTTTGGAGAAGATTATCAGGAGGAGAGTGGTGGAGCACCTGGAGCGGAACAAGATTATAAACGACAGCCAGCACGGATTCATGGAAGGCAAATCATGTGTCACAAACCTACTAGAGTTTTACGACAAGGTAACTGAAGTAAGAAATGAGAGGGAGGGGTGGGCTGATTGCATTTTCTTGGACTGCAAGAAGGCCTTCGACACAGTTCCTCACAAGAAATTAGTACAGAAGCTAGAGGAACAGGCTCGTATAACAGGAAGGGCACTGCAATGGATCAGAGAATACCTAACAGGGAGGCAACAGCGAGTCATGGTCCGTGATGAGGTATCACAGTGGGCGCCAGTGACGAGCGGGGCCCCACAGGGGTCAGTCCTGAGACCAGTGCTATTCTTGGTATATGTGAACGACATGACGGAAGGGATAGACTCAGAAGTGTCCCTGTTTGCAGATGACGTGAAGTTAATGAGGAGTATTAAATCAGACGCGGACCAGACAGGTCTACAAAGAGACCTGGACAGGCTGGATGTGTGGTCCAGAAACTGGCTCCTAGAATTTAACCCCGCCAAATCCAAAGTCATGAAGATCGGAGGAGGGCAAAGAAGACTGCAGACAGAGTATAGGCTAGGTGACCAAAGGCTGCAAACCTCACTCAAGGAGAAAGACCTAGGAGTGAGTATAATACCGAGTACATCGCCAGAAGCACACATTAACCAGATAACTGCTGCGGCAAATGGGCGCTTGGCAAACCTAAGAATAGCGTTCCGGTACCTCAGTAAGGAATCGTTCAAGACTTTATACACTGTGTACGTCAGGCCCATACTGGAGTACGCAGCACCAGTTTGGAACCCACACCTGGTCAAACACGTCAAGAAATTAGAGAAAGTGCAAAGGTTTGCAATAAGGCTAGTTCCAGACCTAAGGGGAATGTCTTAGGAAGAAAGGTTAAGGGAAATCGGTCTGACAACACTGGAGGACAGGAGGGTCAGGGGAGACATGATAACGACATACAAAATACTGCGTGGAATAGACAAGGTGGACAGATACAGGATGTTCCAGAGATGGGACACAGAAACAAGGGGGTCACAATTGGAAGCTGAAGACTCAGATGAGTCAAAGGGATGTTAGGAAGTATTTCTTCAGTCATAGAGTAGTTAGGAAGTGGAATAGTCTGGCAAGTGATGTAGTGGAGGCAGGAACTATACATAGTTTTAAGACGAGGTATGATAAAGCTCATGGAGCAGGGGGAGAGAGGACCTAGTAGCGGTCGGTGAAGAGGCGGGGCCAGGAGCTGAGTCTCGACCCCTGCAACCACAATTAGGCGAGTACAATTAGGTAAGTACACACACACACACACACATGCACACATACACACATACACACATACACACACACACACACACACATACGCACATACACACACGCACAGACACATACGCACACACACACACATACGCACACACACACAGACGCAGACACAGACACACACACACACACACACACACACACACACACACACACACACACACACACACACACACACACACACATACGCACGCGCTTCATAACAATGACTTGTATACCCCTGGCACCTATAAATGGCACTCAGGAGGGCCATTAATATTAGTCTCAAGATGTCAGCTGTTAGTGCCACGTAAGCCAGACCTCGTGTTGTGGAACTATGTGAGTGAAGGGGGGAAAAGAGGGAGGTGAGGGAAGTGAGGGAGGGAGAGAGTGGTGAGAAGGGAGGGGAGAGAAGGAATGGATGTAGGGGAGAGAAGGAAGGTGATGCACTCGAGAGGAGGGGAGGGATGGGAGAGGAGGGATGAGAGAGAAGTAGGCGGGGGAGAGAAGGAAGCATGAGAGAAAAGGAAGCATGGGAGAGAGGAAAGGGAGGGGAGATAAAGGCGAGTGAAAAAGAAAATAATTCAGAGGGATGGGAGACAGGAAGGGGAAGAGGGGTGGCAGGGAGAGAGGAAATAGTAAGGGAAGGAGGAAAGAGGAGTGAGAAAGGAAGGAAGGAAGGACGCTCATGAGAATTCACCCATCCTTCGAAAACGTCGATATTTTAACTGTGACTGGACGCAGCACAGCGACTGTGACGCTGAACCAATCAGCGATGGTTGTGTGACGCTAAACCAATCAACGCTGTGTAACGCTAAACCAATCAACGTTCTTATGTGTGTTTTCCTGCTGCCTCACTCATCTGTAGTTCCCTGTTCATGTTCTCGTCTCAAAACACCCTCTCTTGTATGTCTTTATTTCGATCCTCATCTGGCCTTGAGAGGGTCGCACTTTCCACATAAACATTATAATTAGTTACTCCTAGCTAATTTACGTCATCGTAACACAACGTAACTGGAATATTATAGTTACGTCGAGTTACGATTAAAAATATTCACCAGGGACTTATTGCATTATCATTTAAGTGTATATTGAGCACTATATTCAACACTGTCGGCCAGCTTGTGCAACTGGGTCAGCTACACGTGAAACATGCCCGTGCAGCCGGCCCTTGTCTGCGAGCCAGTTGGTTGGTTAAATGTGTTGAAAGCCTTTCGACTACTGGAGGGTCATTAGCGCTGGGTGTTACCTGTTCACCACCAGTCAAGAATACGTTAATCTCTAAGGGATTAAAGTATTCTCCCAGCGTATGTATACTGAGAGATATACACTTCTCAGTGTCTACGCTGAGAGATATACACCTCCCGGTGTCTACACTGAGAGATATACACCTCTCTGTGTCTACACTGGAAAATATACACCTCTCTGTGTCTACACTAAGACATACACCTGTGTCTACACTGGAACATATACACCTCTTTGTGTCTACGTCATTAATTTCCTTCTCAAATACAGTGAGCCCCTATAAAGCTCTTTTTTTTCAAATGCCACTGGAAAAAAGCCTCATCCAAAATTTGACAGCACGTAATATGAAATCCTTTCTTAAATGTGCTTTTGCACCTGTATATACCAGTAGCCTAACAGTCCCGGGGTCTTCATAAAAGAGGTGACCGGTAGTTATTTCTTTTGGTATTAACAAAGTTAAACAGGCTTGTGAGAGTACAGAATCTTACTAACAAAGATAAATAGGCTTATGAGAGTACGGAATCTCACTAACAAAGTTAAATAGGATTATGAGAGTACAGAATCTCACTAACAAAGTTAAATAGGCTTACAAGAGTACAGAATCTCACTAACAAAGTTAAATAAGCTTGTGAGAGTACAGAATCTCACTAACAAAGTTAAATAGGCTTGTGAGAGTACAGAATCTCACTAACAAAGTTAAATAGGCTTGTGAGAGTACAGAATCTCACTAACAAAGATAAATAGGCTTATGAGAGTACGGAATCTCATTAACAAAGTTAAATAGGGTTTCGAAAGTACAGAATATCACTAACAAAGTTAAATAGGTTTATGAGAGTACAGAATCTCACTAACAAAGTTAAATAAGCTTACAAGTGTACAGAATCTCACTAACAAAGCTAAATAGGCTTGTGAGAGTACAGATTCTCACTAACAAAGTTAAATAGGCTTACAAGAGTACAGAATATCACTAACAAAGTTAAATAGGTTTATGAGAGTACAGAATCTCACTAACAAAGTTAAATAGGCTTACAAGAGTACAGAATATCACTAACAAAGTTAAATAGGTTTATGAGAGTACAGAATCTCACTAACAAAGTTAAATAAGCTTACAAGAGTACAGAATCTCACTAACAAAGTTAAATAAGCTTACAAGAGTGCAGAATCTCACTAACAAAGTTAAATAGACTTGTGAGAGTACAGAATCTCACTAACAAAGTTAAATAAGACTCACGAAATCGTAATGACACGATTGCAAACAAACCATACCCCGGCCGGGATTGAACCCGCGGTCAGTTGGACGAATCTTATTGTGGCTAGCTGGTCTAGTGGCTTACGCGACGGTCTGGAGTTTTGAGACTCTCTGACCGCGGGTTCAAGCCCGGCCGGGGTATGGTTTGAAAGTTAAATAAGCTTACAAGAGTACAGAATCTCACTAACAAAGTTAAATAGACTTGTGAGAGTACAGAATGTCATGTGCGGCGAAGACTCGTTTATCATCCTCTGTGAAATTAACTAATTTAGCATTTGTTTATCGTTACTACTGTTGCTGTTGTTGGTATTACTGTTGCTACTGCCGTTATTACTGTTGTTACTGTGCTATTACTGCTGTTACTGCTGTTATTACTACTGTTACTGCTGTTATTACTACTGTTACTGCTGTTATTACTACTGTTACTGCTGTTATTACTACTGTTACTGCTGTTATTACTACTGTTACTGCTGTTATTAGTGTTGTTACTGCTCTTGTTACCACTTTTGTCACTATTGTTACAGCTGTTATTGCTGTTGCTACTGCTTTTGTCATTACTCTTGTTACTTGTGTTGTCACTATTGTTACTGCTGTCACTATTGTTACTGCTGTTATTACTGTTGCTACTGTTGTTGTTACTGTTGTTGCTAGTGAGGTTGTTACTACGAATGCTAATGATGTTACTACCAGTGAAAAATATATTTATCGTCTTATTTTTCGTCCTCTAACCATTAAAATTTCTTAAAATTCCATTATAATGTATATTTTTTAACAAAGCGTATAGAAAAATATATATCTACTGTATGATATGAATTAACATGTATAATATATATTCTTGAGGTAAATTGAGCATTTATATATACTATACACATTTCAGCTTGGTAATATTTTCCACACTAACATAATATTAGCTAACCAAACGTATAACTCATTCTAATCTAACTTAACCTGATTAGAGTTAGCCGTAACCTAAGCTAATTTAAACTAAACCTAGTTTAATTTATTCCTGTCTTAATCTTACCTAATCTAACCTAAACAGCGCAGGTAGAGAACTGAAAACATATAAAGTCTAGAAACCGACGCTGGTGTCAGGAGAACAGACTGAGAGAGAGAGAGAGAGAGAGAGAGAGAGGATCTCAATACTGAGTCAGGCTCTCGTTATGTCTTTATAAAACAGGACACAAATCGCGGAAACGCAGTGCTGGGTTAGTCGAAGTGCTGCGCTCCCTCACTGTGCTTACGTGAAATGGGCCGCTACGCGCAGCACGCGAAGCCAGCTCGGCTTTCAGTCAGGTCAGCCTAGGCTAGGTCATCCTAGCCTAGGTCAGCTTAAACCCGGATAATCGTGCGGAGAGGATGTCGGCAGCAGCAGCAGCAGCTTTCCTATCCATGGTTCACACACCTACATAACACACACGATACCTCGTAGTCTAGGTAGAAGTAGATTGTTCCTCCCAGTAGACAGCCTGGGTGTAGATTTACAAGTCCTCTGATATCTGTTTTATTACCCATGTACTCTCCTGTAGCTGTGGTAACATCATTAGCAATCGTAGTAGCAACAGTATTAGCAACAACAGTAGAAAAAAACAGTAACAACAGTAGTAACAGCAGTAACAACAGCAATAACAATAGCAGTAGCAACAGCAGTAACAACAACAGTAGCAACAGCAGTAGCAACAATAATAACAGCAGTAAAAGCATCAGTAAGCACAGCAATAACAACAGTAACAACAGTAGTAACAATAGCAGTAACAACAGCAATAAAAACAGTACCAACAGCAGTAACAAAGCAGCAACCACAACAACTGCAACAACAGGCGTTACAAATGTTAGAGTCAAGTAAAAAAAACAACTGCCTGCAGGAACACATGTAAACATCTTTTTTGAAACATAAAAAATAATCGTTAAAGACTTAGCAAGTTGTCGGGATCAACTTTGTGACCCAGCGAATTATCGGAGTCGACTTTGTGACCCAGCGAATTATCGGAGTCGACTTTGTGACCCAGCGAATTATCGGAGTCGACTTTGTGACCCAGCGAATTATCGGAGTCGACTTTGTGACCCAGCGAATTATCGGAGTCGACTTTGTGACCCCAGCGAATTATCGGAGTCGACTTTGTGATTATCGGTGTCGACTTTGTGACCCAGCGATTTATCGGAGTCGACTTTGTGACCCAGCGAATTATCGGAGTCGACTTTGTGACCCAGCGAATTATCGGAGTCGACTTTGTGACCCAGCGAATTATCGGAGTCGACTTTGTGACCCAGCGAATTATCGGAGTCGACTTTGTGACCCAGCGAATTATCGGAGTCGACTTTGTGACCCAGCGAATTATCGGAGTCAACTTTGTGACCCACCGAATTATCGGAGTCGACTTTGTGACCCAGCGAATTATCGGAGTCGACTTCCTTGTATCTTACCTCCGTTCCTCAAAAAATTTCTTTGGAAATTTGGCCTGTGGGGCGAATTTATTGGTCGGCGTTACTCATCCCGTGAGTGAACTCACTGTGATTTACTCACGCTCACATTTCAGTTTAATTAGTTGACTCAACATTGGCACTAACTTTCTCTGTTCTTGCGTTGCAAATTAAGGTAATTATTTAAGGCTGTTATTAAGTTATTGTAACTGCATAATTGCAGAAAATCCCACAGCGTTTTTGCATGATGCTTTTAACCTTGGTTGCATGTTTAAATATGCCGTAAATGTAAGTGCTAAGAATTTTGTAATTCTCTCTCTCTCTCTCTCTCTCTCTCTCTCTCTCTCTCTGTTTCTACCTCACGAAATTAATATATCTCACCGATGTAAATTTAGGCTGACATAAGATTGGTTGGGTAAGATTAAGCTATATTACTTTGCTTTAATTTAAGCAAGTTTAGCTGAAATAAGAGTTAGCGCTTTCCGCCGAAGCTGCTAGTTTATTGTGTACTCCCATGTTAGCGCTCTGGACGGTAGTGGCTAGTTTGTGTACTCCCATGTTAGCGCTCTGGACGGTAGTGGCTAATTTGTGTACTCCCATGTTAGCGCTCTGGACGGTAGTGGCTAGTTTGTGTACTCCCATGTTAGCGCTCTGGACGGTAGTGGCTAGTTAGTGTACTCCCATGTTAGCCCTCTGGACGGTAGTGGCTAGTTTATGTACCCCCATGTTAGCCCTCTGGCCGGTAGTGGCTAGTTTGTGTACCCCATATCAGCCCTCTGGACGGTAGTGGCTGAACATCAAAATGGTATAAAATACCGACAGGTTGGTAGGTAAGACACATAGGCAACAGTTAGGCAACTTTATTCCGAAACGTTTCGCCTACACAGTAGGCTTCTTCAGTCGAATACAGAAAGTAGGCAGGAACAGTAGAGATGTGAAGACGATGTAATCAGTCCATCACCCTTGAAGTCGTAGAATTTAAGGTTGTCAGTCCCTCAGCCTGGAGAAGTTCAGTTCCATAGATAGTTCCTGACTATGGAACTGAACTTCTCCAGGCTGAGGGACTGACAACCTCAAATTCTACGACTTCAAGGGTGATGGACTGATTACATCGTCTTCACATCTCTACTGTTCCTGCCTACTTTCTGTATTCGACTGAAGAAGCCTACTGTGTAGGCGAAACGTTTCGGAATAAAGTTGCCTAACTGTTGCCTATGTGTCTTACCTACCAACGGTAGTGGCTACTTTGTGTACCCCAATGTTAGCCCTCTGGCCGGTAGTGGCTAGTTTGTGTAACCATGTCAGCCCTCTGGACGGTAGTGGCTAGTTTTTGTACCCCCATGTCAGCCCCTCTGGACGGTAGTGGCTACTTTGTTAGGCACACCATGCCAGCCCTCTGGACGGTAGTGCCCTGCTAGTTTATTGTGTACCTCATATCTGTCCTCAGAACGGTAGCCGCTAGTTTATTGTTTTAATATTCAAGAACTTGACCATAAGTCTGGCTGCCCACTTTTCACTTAGTGTGATTTTCGTCTGTATATCAGACTGCTACATGCAAGTGTATACATGCCCAAGCCTGTATACTCTACATCGCTTCATTTACAAAAGCTGTCATGCAGGAATGCATACTGCAAGCATATATAGTTAAATTTTTTTACCACACTAATTATTTTGAACAACAGGGTAGCAGCACACTGTGGGTGCTCCCACCATCTAATTCTCACACATTACAGGGTAGCAGCAGCACACTGCGGGTATTCCCACGTTGTAACTATCACATAGAACAGGAAGCAGCACACTGCGGGTGTTCCCACTATTCAGCTCTCTCAATGAGTAGGGTAGCAGCACACTGCGAGTGCTCCCACCATCTAACTCTCACACATAACAGGGTAGCAGAAGCACACTGCGGGTGTTCCCACCATCTAACTCGCACAGAATAGGGTTGTCGCTGCTGCTGAGCCAAACACGACATAAGCGGCGGTTAAGTTGTGTGTTGACTATTCTTAAAAGGTTTATTTTGACTCCGAGATCAGGTGCCAGGTCTCATTAACAGACCCGTCAGCAGAGCGAGGTGTTATCAGTCTTCTGTCTGTTCCCCGGGGCTTCTGTTGTGATACGCAGAGTGCCTGGTGACGAGTCTACTTAGCAACTAGTGGAGAGTTTGTCATCTGTCACGCATCTGAGAAGGTATTATCTGGGGGGAGGGACTAATTTGATCGTTTTTTGTAAAGTGATTCTCTCCGTTACTGTGGCCTCGTTGTCACTGAGAAAAGCTGAGGCATAATCTATGGAAATTAGCCATATCTTGACTTCAGGTGATGGATAATATTGAGCAATGACAAGTGTATATCGAGCAGCATTGACAGGTGTTCATTACACTTCAGTTAGTGATAATATCGTATATTTAACTGTTTAGTGAATGGAGTGGAAAGCCAGAGAAAGAACTCGGTCAAAGGAACAAGACCTTAACGTAGTGGTTTTCATGTTAAGACCCTCGTCACGAGCGGCTGTCCAGTTTCTCTGGACAAAACCGAATATCGACACCACCGTTAATTTTAGTTGGAATGTTTGACGGTGCCAGAGGGCAAGGAGTCATGTACCACTATACCAGTCATGTACCACCGTACCAGTCATGTACCACCGTACCAGTCATGTACCACCGTACCAGTCATGTACCACCGTACCAGTCATGTATCACCGTACCAGTCATGTATCACCGTACCAGTCATGTACCACCGTACCAGTCATGTATCACCGTACCAGTCATGTACCACCGTACCAGTCATGTACCACCGTACCAGTCATGTACCACCGTACCAGTCATGTATCACCGTACCAGTCATGTACCACTGTCATGTACCACCGTACCAGTCATGTACAACTGTGCTGTGCCACCGTACCAGTCATATACCACCGTACCAGTTATGTACCACCGTACCAGTCATATACCACCGTACCAGTTATGTGCCACCGTACCAGCCATGTACCACCGTACCGGTCATGTACCACCGTACCAATCGTGTACCACCGTACCAGTCATGTACCACTATCATGTGCCACCGTACCAGTCATATACCACCGTACCAGTCATGTACCACCATACCAGTCATGTACCACTGTCATGTGCCACCGTACCAGTCATGTACCACCGTACCAGTCATGTACCACTGCCATGTACCACCGTACCAGTCATGTACCACCAAACCAGTCATATACCACTGTCATGTGCCATCGTACCAGACATGTACCACCATACCAGTCATGTACCACTGTACCAGTCATGTACCACTGTACCATTCATATACCACTGTACCAGTCATGTACCACTGTACCAGTCATGTACCACTGTACCAGTCATGTACCACTGCACTAGTCATGTACCACTGTACCAGTCAAGTACCACTGCACTAGTCATGTACCACTGTACCAGTCAAATACCACTATACCAGTCATGTACCACTGCACTAGTCATGTACCACTGTACCAGTCAAGTACCACTGCACTAGTCATGTACCACTGTACCAGTCATGTACCACTGTACCAGTCAAGTACCACTGCACTAGTCATGTACCACTGTACCAGTCAAGTACCACTGTACCAGTCATGTACCACTGCACTAGTCATGTACCACTGTACCAGTCAAGTACCACTGCACTAGTCATGTACCACTGTACCAGTCAAGTACCACTGCACTAGTCATGTACCACTGTACCAGTCATGTACCACTGTACCAGTCATGTACCACTGTACCAGTCATGTACCACTGTACCAGTCATGTACCACTGTACCAGTCATGTACCACTGCACTAGTCATGTACCACTGTACCAGTCATGTACCACTGCACTAGTCATGTACTACTGTACCAGTCAAGTACCACTGCACTAGTCATGTACCACTGTACCAGTCAAGTACCACTGCACTAGTCATGTACCACTGTACCAGTCAAGTACCACTGTACCAGTCATGTACCACTGCACTAGTCATGTACCGCTGTACCAGTCATGTGCCACTGCATTAGTCATGTACCACTGTACCAGTCAAGTACCACTGCACCAGTCATGTACCACTGTACCAGTCAAGTACCACTGTACCAGTCATGTACCACTGCACTAGTCATGTACCACTGTACCAGTCATGTACCACTGTACCAGTCATGTACCACTGCAGTAGTCATGTACCACTGCACTAGTCATGTACCACTGTACCAATCAAGTACCACTGTACCAGTCATGTACCACTGCACTAGTCAAGTACCACTGTACCAGTCAAGTACCAGTGCACTAGTCATGTACCACTGTACCAGTCAAGTACCACTGTACCAGTCATGTACCACTGTACCAGTCAAGTACCACTGTACCAGTCATGTACCACTGTACCAGTCAAGTACCACTGTACCAGTCATGTACCACTGTACTAGTCATGTACCACTGTACTAGTCAAGTACCACTGTACCAGTCATGTACCACTGTACCAGTCAAGTACCACTGTACCAGTCATGTACCACTGCACTAGTCATGTACCACTGTACCAGTCAAGTACCACTGTACCAGTCATGTACCACTGCACTAGTCATGTACCACTGCACTAGTCATGTACCACTGTACCAGTCAAGTAACACTGTACCAGTCATGTACCACTGCACTAGCCAAGTACCGCTGTACCAGTCAAGTACCACTGCACTAGTCATGTACCACTGTACCAGTCAAGTACCACTGTACCAGTCATGTACCACTGTACCAGTCAAGTACCACTGTACCAGTCATGTACCACTGTACCAGTCAAGTACCACTGTACCAGTCATGTACCACTGTACTAGTCATGTACCACTGTACACAGACAAGTACCACTGTACACAGACAAGTACCACTGTACACAGACAAGTACCACTGTACACAGACAAGTACCACTGTACACAGACAAGTACCACTGTACACAGACAAGTACCACTGTACACAGACAAGTACCACTGTACACAGACAAGTACCACTGTACCAGTCAAGTACCACTGTACCAGTCATGTACCACTGTACCAGTCAAGTACCACTGTACCAGTCATGTACCACTGTACTAGTCATGTACCACTGTACCAGTCAAGTACCACTGCACTAGTCATGTACCACTGTACCAGTCAAGTACCACTGCAGTAGGCATGTACCACTGTACCAGTCATGTACCACTGTACCAGTCAAGTACCACTGTACCAGTCATGTACCACTGTACCAGTCAAGTACCACTGTACCAGTCAAGTACCACTGTACCAGTCATGTACCACTGTACCAGTCATGTACCACTGTACCAGTCATGTACCACTGTACCAGTCAAGTACCACTGTACCAGTCAAGTACCACTGTAAGTCACTAGTTTCTGTTTATTTAGCATTATTTTTCCCTAGCTGTGTTTTCTGGTCTTGAGCTCCAGTTCTCGGGTCTGCATCGTAACTTTTTTAACTAATGTGGGCTAGTTATGTCTTATGTATTTTCTTTCATAACTTCTGTGGAAGGTGAAGCCTCTGTTATGTCTACCTTAGTTCAGTCCGCTTTTCTTTTGCTGTGTCGCTGTTCTGTGTACTCTTACGTGCCTCCTAACGTCTCTTTGGCTCTGTTGTACGTTCTTCTGTCTCCTCGTACGTTCTTCTGTCTCCTCGTACGTTCTTCTGTCTCCTCGTACGTTCTTCTGTCTCCTCGTACGTTCTTCTGTCTCCTCGTACGTTCTTCTGTCTCCTCGTACGTTCTTCTGTCTCCTCGTACGTTCTTCTGTCTCCTCGTACGTTCTTCTGTCTCCTCGTACGTTCTTCTGTCTCCTCGTACGTTCTTCTGTCTCCTCGTACGTTCTTCTGTCTCGAACGTTCTTCTGTTTCCTCGTATTGAGTCTAACTTAACATTTACTTCATCCTTGTGATAAATTGTTTAGAAATCCGATAAGACGAAGAATAAGACACTTGTGCAACATTTGGGATCTTTATTTAAGGAACGTTTCGCCACACAGTGGCTTCATCAGTCCAATACAAAGAGGAACGCTGGAAAAAGAACAGGAGTTTGAGGTAATCAGTCCCTCAGCCTGGAATCGATGTGTTCAGTCCATCATTCAAGATTGATGGACTTTACGCATCGATTCCAGGCTGAGGGACTGATTACCTCAAACTCATGTTCTTTTCCCACTGTCCTTCTTTGTATTTTACTGATGAAGCCACTGTGTGGCGAAACGTTCCTTAAATAAAGATTCCCAAATGTTTCACAAGTGTCTCACTCTTCAGCTTTATCCTTCGCCTCACTATGTTCACAGTATTTTGCATGACATGATCGTGTCTTCCCTTGTCATCTGTTGTCCCCCAGCGTCGTCAAATTTTAGCCCCTCAGTGCTGTTATGACTGGTGGTGGTCTAGTTATGTGTGCTATGCTAGTTTGGAGCTCCTGACTAGTGCTATGCTAGTTTGGAGCTCCTGACTGGTGCTATGCTAGTTTGGAGCTCCTGACTGGTGCTATGCTAGCTTGGAGCTCCTGACTGGTGCTATGCTAGTTTGGAGCTCCTGACTGGTGCTATGCTAGTTTGGAGCTCCTGACTGGTGCTATGCTAGTTTGGAGCTCCTGACTGGTGCTATGCTAGTTTGGAGCTCCTGACTGGTGCTATGCTAGTTTGGAGCTCCTGACTGGTGCTATGCTAGTTTGGAGCTCCTGACTGGTGCTGCTCTCTCCTTCAGCATCCAAGAAGAACTCTTGTCTGGCCAAAGGTACAGGAATATTAAAGGCCACATTGGTGTTCCCCAAATATCTCACCTTCGGTCACTGCTGCATTTTCCGTTTTCCTGTTAAGATCCCTCTTCTATCTCTGACAGGTGTCTTGCGTCGTATATACCCCCCTGAAATATTATATTCAACTCGGACACCTTCCATTTATTCAGTGCTTGTGATCACATGGCACTAAGCACATGTTCTTCACTCATGACTCACGAAATCGTAATGATACGATTGCAAACAAACCATACCACGGGTGAGGTTAGAACCCATGGTTAGTGATCGTAAAACTCCAGACCGACGCGTTAGCCACTGGACCAGCTAGCCACAATAAGATTCATCCAACTAGGTATATTTATACACCATAGAAAGGTTAGCCTAGGCTAACACTCTGATCGCGGGTTCTAACCCCACCCAGGGTATGGATTCTCTTCACTCATCCCATAAAAAAAAATAACAGGAGACGCATGATAGAAAAACACTAACAGTCACTGTACAAGCAAGGCAGGAGAACTCAGAGATCAAATACTCAATCAAGAAAGAAAATTTCGGTTTGGTTAGAGAAATGTAAATCATCAAAATAAAACTCGATGCATCTTATAAACCCAGGAGAGACAGTGAAAAACCAACAAAATAAACCCAGAATGTTATTTCGTAGGTAAAAAAAATACATCTTGAATTTGATTCTCGTTTAATGACGATATAACTGTCTTTAATAAGCGAGAAAAATAAGGATATACTCGAGAGATTGTACGAATGAAATATACATTAAACATTGATTAATTGCATCAATGTTTCGTGAATACGATTCACTTCAAATTTTCCAGACATTTCTGACGTAACCCTGACTCCCTAACTGGAAAATATTGGAGGGATTCGTTCCAGACCTGCACACCGAAATCCCTACGTATGATACAAGGCTTAGTAGATAGTGAAGAATACCTCTGATGAAAAGCAGATGAGTGATGAATATTACTGAGAGAGAACTCCTGAAGTGTTAAAACAGCGCTGTATGACCCTTATGGGTTTAGAGCTTAGTTATGATTATAATTATGATAATAAGTGTTAAGGGACTGCGACTGGTGATGAACCTCCCTTCACTAAACCCTTGAAGAGGGAACTCGACACTGTCCTCAAAACAGCTTGTGATCAGCCAGGTTGGGGTGCATATGCTTCACCAACAGCTTCATCGATCAGACCAGCAACCAGGAGGCCTGGTCCATGACGGGGCCGCATGGGCGGTGACCTCTGGAAGCGACTACAGGTAACCTACCTGACTTTGAATAAACTTTTTATAACGTGCCTATGCACTGTCCTGAGCTCAGAATAGATATACATAAAAAATGTTAACACAGGACATATATTTTTCCACAGGGACTGCAGAAATAATTATCGTTTCAGAGTCTTAAAGACCCACGGCCACAGGCTTATTCCATTAAGGTCTCAGATTTAGATTTTTCCACCGAAGTGGCTAGTTTATTATGCACCCCATATCCATCCTGAAGACTGAGATACTTATGCAACATGGGAATCTTTATTAAGGCTGAGGGATTGATTACCTCAAACTCCTCCTCTCCTTACCCCTCTCTGCTTTGTATTGGACTAAAGAAGCCACTGTGTGGCGAAACGTTTCCTTAATAAAGACTCCCATATGCTGCATAAGTGTCTCAGTCTTCAACTTGTTTTTCAAACCGTTTATCACATATCCATCCTGTAGAAGGGAGAGCAACATACAGTATGGATACACAAAACCCTCAGTAACTAGATTTATATAAACATTTTGTCTTATCTGTTGCTAGCAAATTTAGGATATTTGCTTGTGTCTGGTATCTTGGAAAACAATCTAAATATATTTTTATACCGACGTCATATACTAAAAATTCTGAAACAGTGTTAAAGAATGTTTTACTCATCAAATCATAACATTTTAAATTACCCAGAGCAAGATGCCTTTGTATCTAACAACAGCTGCATCACAACATTTAGTTTCCCAAGCAATTAAGATGCCAAAGGAACATACATTTTTTTTTTTTTTGAGCAAGAATGGCCATAAGAGTAATAGTTAACAAAATTACATCATGTCTTCAGCGTGATAAAGCTCAGATTATCATGACAGTTCTCATCACAGTTCACTGAATAATTTTCAAAATCAGAACTTGCACGTTAATCTATTGAGGATCAGACCTTCAAGATGGTGTAAACAAAGTCTTATGAAAGGCTACTGAAAACAGCATGACGTTCAACACAAATAAATTTCATCTACTCCACTACTGGGAAAAATCAGAAAACAGTATTGGAACAGACTACGAAATGTAATTAAATCAGTCGATAGAGCGGAAGAGAAATGTACAGGGAAATTTTTACATTTACGAACTCAGTGGTGTTAGTCTCAGTAGTGCATGAAAAATGTTACACACTCGTACCCAAAGATAAAAAAAAAAAAGTGAGCAAAGAGAAGCGAAGAAAATGCCGTAACGTTGAAGTGTCGAAAGAGGTCCGGAAGAAGATGAACAAGAACGGGGACTGTGGTTCGAACCATTGATCCTTTGGGGGAGAAGAGACACCAGCCTCCCATCACGCAGATAACACACAAAATACGATGGCTGGCGACTGAGGGGGAAACGGTGCTGGTGGTGGAGGGGAGGGGAAGGCAAGGGAAGAGAGGAGAAGGGGAAGTGAGGGGAAAGAGAATGTAAAAAGTGGACGTACTGTACTACTACTGATCTAGTTCCCTCGTTTTCTGGGCCTGGCTTGCAGCTTTTCTTTATTCTTTTAATCTTGTTTGTACTTGTTAAGTGTTCTCATTATCATAGCCTGGTTTGGATGTCCCTAGCTTTGAATGGGCTTCGGGGATTATTCGTAGCCTGGCTCGTGGATTAGTCTGTGGCCGAGTTCGGCACCTCGAACGCCAGCCTGCGACCAGACCAGGCCCGTGACGAGGTTCCTTGTTAGGCAAACGTTCTCATCACCTGACCTGACTTAAGAACGTTCCCATTGCCTGTAGGTTACCTGTACTTTTTCTTGACGTAGCTTGTAAACGTTCCCACTGTCTAACCTGACTTTTGAACATTCCCACTGCCTGACCTGACTTTCGAACGTTCCCACTGCCTGACCTGACTTTCGAACGTTCCCACTGCCTGACCTGACTTTCGAACGTTCCCACTGCCTGACCTGACTTTCGAACGTTCCCACTGCCTAACCTGACTTTCGAACGTTCCCACTGCCTAACCTGACACCTCGACGTTCTCAACGGCCGACCCGACTACTGACTCCTCGACCCGACATCTCAACATCGTCATCGCCCGGGTTGACTCCTCCACGTCCCGAGTCTCCCGGATGAACTTACTGACTGGTCAAAAAAAGACAAAACCGGTTTTTGGCAGTCAGTTGAATTTGTTGCTTTTTTCCCAAAGATTCCCAAGTTACGCCATCCCAGATTATTATTATTATAATCAAAAAGAAGCGCTAAGCCACAAGGGCTATACAGCAACGCCATCCCAGAGAAGAACGAAATCCTGAATTAAAACGTCATTATTTTCTTTTGCTTCGTCAGTGATAGACTTGAAATAAGGTACAGATAATGAACATAAATTTCGGCATCGTCGTAATTAAGGTTTTCGTAAGTATGTGTACATTAGTACAGCATTTTTTTCGTGATGATGATTACGGTGTTTGGGAAATTCTTCGTCATATGGATTCAAAATAGTTCGTGATTGTTTCGTATTGTTTAGCAGGGATTTTTTTTTTAAATACTTCCCTTGTGTTTTTTAAGGCCCTTCGGTGTTTTTTTTTTTATTATTAGGTGTGTTGTTACATCCTTTCTGCAGTGTATTATTTCAGAGACTCATTGTGTGTATGTGCGTTTGTTTCCAGAGACTTTCTTCAGTGTGTATTATCAAAGACTCTTTCTTCAGTGTGTATTTTCAAAGACTCTTTCTTCAGTGTGTATTATCAAAGACTCTTTCTTCAGTGTGTATTATCAAAGACTCTTTCTTCAGTGTGTATTATCAAAGACCCTTTCTTCAGTGTGTATTTTCAAAGACTCTTTCTTCAGTGTGTATTTTCAAAGACTCTTTCTTCAGTGTGTATTTTCAAAGACTCTTTCTTCAGTGTGTATTATCAAAGACCCTTTCTTCAGTGTGTATTATCAAAGACTCTTTCTTCAGTGTGTATTATCAAAGACTCTTTCTTCAGTGTGTATTTTCAAAGACTCTTTCTTCAGTGTGTATTATCAAAGACCCTTTCTTCAGTGTGTATTTTCAAAGACTCTTTCTTCAGTGTGTATTTTCAAAGACTCTTTCTTCAGTGTGTATTTTCAAAGACTCTTTCTTCAGTGTGTATTATCAAAGACCCTTTCTTCAGTGTGTATTATCGAAGACCCTTTCTTCAGTGTGTATTTTCAAAGACCCTTTCTTCAGTGTGTATTATCAAAGACTCTTTCTTCAGTGTGTATTATCAAAGACTCTTTCTTCAGTGTGTATTATCAAAGACTCTTTCTTCAGTGTGTATTATCAAAGACTCTTTCTTCAGTGTGTATTTTCAGACTCTTCAGTGTATAGTCGACACTTTACGAAATGCATGATATTTTGCACCTGTGCGTCTGTGTATATCAAGTTTAATTTTATCTACAGAGACTATTATTATTATTATTATTATTATTATTATTATTATTATTATTACCATTATTATTACCATTATTGTTCTTGTTGTTACTGTTGTTGTTGGCTCTGAGACCCCTGTGGCACTGGCACTGCCGTCCAAGTATTTGCCTTATAAATGCTGGCACTCTTGCATTGCCCAGAAAAGTGGCATTTTTCCCTTTACTTCTGGAGATTCCATTTTATCAGCTTCATCAGTTTTTTTTCCGTTCGACATGACGGGTATTGAGTCAAACGTAATGTATCAATACTTTCTGCAGTTTTGCTCTTAGGAGTTTTGTCCCCGTTGTTCCTGTTGTCATGGGTGCTAATCGATTTTTGTCCCCGTTGCTCCTGTTATCGTGGGTGGTAATAGATTTTTATCCCTGTTGTGTCTGTTGACATGGATGGTAATAGATTTTTGTCTCTGTTTTGTCTGTTGACGTGGATGGTAATAGATTTTTGTCTCTGTTTTGTCTGTTGACGTGGATGGTAATAGATTTTTGTCCCCCGTTGTGTCTGTTGTCGTTGGCGGAACTAGATTCATGCCTCTGTTGTTGCTACCTTTCAGGGTGGTAATAGATTTTTGCCCCCGTTGTCTCTGCCTCCCTGTGTCAAAATCCATATAAAATACGAAAAAAAGACATTTTTGGGGGACGGAGGAGAGAGAGAGAGAGAGAAAGAGAGAGAGGGAGAGAGAGAGAGAGAGAGAGAGAGAGAGAGAGAGAGAGAGAGAGAGAGAGAGAGGTGTGATTACAAGCATGTCGCCTGGCTTGTGTTGTGGCAGCCCTAAAGGAGATTGGTTTCTATTGATTTATGGTAAATGTATCAGACTTATAGACTTATTGATATTCTATTCAAAGAGAGAGAGAGGAGTCGGGAATGAGGGAGAGGAGCCAGGGAGGAGGAGGAGGAGCCAGGGAGACAGGAAAGAGCCATTGTAGGCTTCCAGTCCTTATCTCAGATTCTGAGTTGGAGATTTGTTGTGTTATATTGTGCAGCAGATCAAAGGATGCCATTTATACATACACCTAACAACAATATTCAATACATCTATCGAAACAGGGAGATTGCCTGAGGCATGGAAGACAGCAAATGTAGTCCCAATCTTTAAAAAAGGAGACAGACATGAAGCATTAAACTACAGACCAGTGTCACTGACATGTATAGTATGCAAAATCATGGAGAAGATTATCAGGAGAAGAATGGTGGAACACCTAGAAAGGAATGATCTCATTAAAGCAGCCAACATGGTTTCAGGGACGGGAAATCCTGTGTCACAAACCTACTGGAGTTCTATGACATGGTGACAGCAGTAAGACAAGAGAGAGAGGGGTGGGTGGATTGCATTTTCTTGGACTGTAAGAAGGCGTTTGACACAGTTCCACACAAGAGATTGGTGCAAAAGCTGGAGGACCAAGCAGGGATAACAGGGAAGGCACTACAATGGATCAGGGAATACTTGTCAGGAAGACAGCAGCGAGTCATGGTACGTGGCGAGGTGTCAGAGTGGGCACCTGTGACCAGCGGGGTCCCGCAGGGGTCAGTCCTAGGACCAGTGCTGTTTCTGGTATTTGTGAACGACATGACGGAAGGAATAGACTCTGAGGTGTCCCTGTTTGCAGATGACGTGAAGTTGATGAGAAGAATTCACTCGATCGAAGACCAGGCAGAACTACAAAGGGATCTGGACAGGCTGCAGACCTGGTCCAGCAATTGGCTCCTGGAGTTTAATCCCACCAAGTGCAAAGTCATGAAGATTGGGGAAGGGCAAAGAAGACCGCAGACGGAGTACAGTCTAGGGGGCCAGAGACTACAAACCTCACTCAAGGAAAAAGATCTTGGGGTGAGTATAACACCAGGCACATCTCCTGAAGCGCACATCAACCAAATAACTGCTGCAGCATATGGGCGCCTGGCAAACCTCAGAACAGCATTCCGACATCTTAATAAGGAATCATTCAGGACCCTGTACACCGTGTACGTTAGGCCCATATTGGAGTATGCGGCACCAGTTTGGAACCCACACCTAGCCAAGCACGTGAAGAAACTAGAGAAAGTGCAAAGGTTTGCAACAAGACTAGTCCCAGAGCTAAGAGGTATGTCCTACGAGGAGAGATTAAGGGAAATCAACCTGACGAAACTGGAGGACAGGAGAGATAGGGGGGGCATGATAACGACATACAAAATACTGAGAGGAATTGACAAGGTGGACAAAGACAGGATGTTCCAGAGATTGGACACAGTAACAAGGGGACACAGTTGGAAGCTGAAGACACAGATGAATCACAGGGATGTTAGGAAGTATTTCTTCAGCCACAGAGTAGTCAGTAAGTGGAATAGTTTGGGAAGCGATGTAGTGGAGGCAGGATCCATACATAGCTTTAAGCAGAGGTATGATAAAGCTCACGGCTCAGGGAGAGTGACCTAGTAGCGATCAGTGAAGAGGCGGGGCCAGGAGCTCGGACTCGACCCCCGCAACCTCAACTAGGTGAGTGCAACTAGGTGAGTACAACACACACACACACACACACACACACACACACACACACACACACACACACACACACACACACACACACACATACACACACACACACATATATATATATAATTGTCCTCCGGGTAGTTTAATCGTTATTATATTCTTTGTAAATCTGTAGGGGTCGTTCACTGCCGGGGACTGAAGTGATTAAACAGGTTTGTTACAAGAAGAGTAACTCTCATGCCTTGGATCAAGAAACCTTCACCAGCCTCATGGCACCCTCCTGAAAGGCCAGATAGTTTAAAAAAATGCCAAATATATTTCTTTTCTTTTTTGACTGGTGAAAAAATCATCAAATTTTCAGTTTTCACTCATCAAATAATTTTTTTTTAGCTGATGCTCATCAAAATATTTTGTTCATCTGTTTTTTTACTTAATTTTTTTTTTTTTAGTTTTGATTTAAAAAATCTATTTTTGATTAATTAAAAAAATTACTTAAAAAATTCAGCTTTGATTAAAAAATATTTCTATTAAAAAAAATTTAAAACTTTTTTTTCAACTTTAATAGAAAAAAAAATCAGTATTTTTTCTTTGATAAATAAAAGAATTCTCGAGAAAAAAAAATCACGATGGTTCATCTTTGATTTAAATAAATTAGCTTTGACCAAAATGAAATAATTCTAAGAGTGGCTGTGGTCCGTGGCTGTGGTCCGTGGCTGTGGTCCGTGTCTGTGGCCCGTGGCTGTGGCCCGTGGCTGTGGCCCGTGGCTGTGGCCCGTGGCTGTGGTCCGTGGCTGTGGTCCGTGGCTGTGGCCCGTGGCTGTGGTCCGTGGCTGTGGTCCGTGGCTGTGGTCCGTGGCTGTGGTCCGTGGCTGTGGTCCGTGGCTGTGGCCCGTGGCTGTGGCCCGTAGCTGTGGCCCGTGGCTGTGGCCCGTGGCTGTGGCCTGTGGCTGTGGTCCGTGGCTGTGGTCCGTGGCTGTGGTCCGTGGCTGTGGTCCGTGGCTGTGGTCCGTGGCTGTGGCCCGTGGCTGTGGTCCGTGGCTGTGGTCCGTGGCTGTGGCCCGTGGCTGTGGTCCGTGGCTGTGGTCCGTGGCTGTGGCCCGTGGCTGTGGTCCGTGGCTGTGGTCCGTGGCTGTGGTCCGTGGCTGTGGTCCGTGGCTGTGGCCAGTGGCTGTGGTCCGTGGCTGTGGTCCGTGGCTGTGGTCCGTGGCTGTGGTCCGTGGCTGTGGCCCGTGGCTGTGGCCCGTGGCTGTGGCCCGTGGCTGTGGTCCGTGGCTGTGGTCCGTGGCTGTGGTCCGTGGCTGTGGCCCGTGGCTGTGGTCCGTGGCTGTGGTCCGTGGCTGTGGTCCGTGGCTGTGGTCCGTGGCTGTGGCCCGTGGCTGTGGTCCGTGGCTGTGGTCCGTGGCTGTGGCCTGTGGCTGTGGTCCGTGGCTGTGGTCCGTGGCTGTGGTCCGTGGCTGTGGTCCGTGGCTGTGGCCCGTGGCTGTGGTCCGTGGCTGTGGTCCGTGGCTGTGGTCCGTGGCTGTGGTCCGTGGCTGTGGTCCGTGGCTGTGGTCCGTGACCAGACGAGGTCACCCAGTACCAACACTCTTCAATTAACGCTCAGGACTCTTACTCTTGTTTTTCATTTCATGTTCCTCGATTAGCCGCTTAAGAGGTGAGGGAGGGGGAGGCTGGGGAGATGTGGGGAGAGATTAGGGAGGCTGGGGAGATGTGAGGGAGGCTGGGGAGATGGGGAACCTGGGGAGATGTAGGGAAGGTTGGAGAGATGTGGGGGGAGGCTGGGGAGATGATGGGGAGGCTGGACAGATGTGAGGGAGGCTGGAAAGGTGTGAGAGGCTGGGGAGATGTGAGGGGAGGCTGGGGAGATGTGAGGGGAGGCTGGGGAGATGGGGAGGTTGGAGAGATGTGAGGGAAGGAGAGACTGGGTTGAGGAAGAAGGGTGGGGGATAGAGGGGGATGATGGGAGGCTGGGGCGAGGTTGGAAATTAAAGTACAATGGTTTACAAGTGTTATTTGCCTATCATTCTTTTGTTTACCTATCATTACTCTTTTGTTTACCTGCCATTCTTTTGTTTACGTATAATTCTTTTGTCTACCTATCATTATTCTTTTGTCTACCTATCATTATTCATTTGTCTACCTATCATTATTCTTTTGTTTACGTATAATTCTTTTGTCTACCTATCATTATTCTTTTGTCTACCTATCATTATTCTTTTGTCTACCTATCATTATTCTTTTGTTTACGTATAATTCTTTTGTCTACCTATCATTATTTCCTTGTCTACCTATCATTATTCGTTTGTTTACCTATCATTGTTTCGTTTACTTGTCATTCTTGCCACCATGATATTTCCGAACGTTACCGTGAAAATATTTCTCATTCACTCTCAGAACGTAAGAATGATTCTCCCAATCAATCTCGGAACGTAAGAATGATTCTCCCAATCAATCTCAGAACGTAAGAATGATTCTCCCAATCAGTCTCGGAACGTAAGAATGGTTCTCCCAATCAATCTCGGAACGTAAGAATAATTCTCCCAATCAATCTCAGAACGTAAGAATGAATCTTCCAATCAATCTCAGAACGTAAGAATGATTCTCCCAATCAATCTCGGAACGTAAGAATGATTCTCCCAATCAATCTCAGAACGAAAGAATGATTCTCCCAATCAATCTCAGAACGTAAGAATGATTCTCCCAATCTCAGAACGTAAGAATGATTCTCCCAATCAATCTCAGAACGTAAGAATGATTCTCCCAATCAATTTCAGAACGTAAGAATGATTCTCCCAATCAATCTCGGAACGTAAGAATGATTCTCCCAGTCAATCTCAGAACGTAAGAATGATTCTCCCAATCAATCTCGGAACGTAAGAATGATTCTCCCAGTCAATCTCAGAACGTAAGAATGATTCTCCCAATCAATCTCGGAACGTAAGAATGATTCTCCCAATCAATCTCGGAACGTAAGAATGATTCTCCCAATCAATCTCAGAACGTAAGAATGATTCTCCCAATCAGTCTCGGAACGTAAGAATGGTTCTCCCAATCAATCTCGGAACGTAAGAATAATTCTCCCAATCAATCTCAGAACGTAAGAATGAATCTTCCAATCAATCTCAGAACGTAAGAATGATTCTCCCAATCAATCTCGGAACGTAAGAATGATTCTCCCAATCAATCTCAGAACGAAAGAATGATTCTCCCAATCAATCTCAGAACGTAAGAATGATTCTCCCAATCAATCTCAGAACGTAAGAATGATTCTCCCAATCAATCTCAGAACGTAAGAATGATTCTCCCAATCAATCTCAGAACGTAAGAATGATTCTCCCAATCAATCTCAGAACGTAAGAATGATTCTCCCAATCAATCTCATAACGTAAGAATGATTCTCCCAATCAATCTCAGAACGTAAGAATGATTCTCCCAGTCAATCTCGGAACGTAAGAATGATTCTCCCAATCAATCTCAGAACGTAAGAATGATTCTCCCAATCAATCTCAGAACGTAAGAATGATTCTTCCAGTCAATCTCGGAACGTAAGAATGATTCTCCCAATCAATCTCAGAACGTAAGAATGATTCTCCCAATCAATCTCAGAACGTAAGAATGATTCTCCCAATTAATCTCAGAACGTAAGAATGATTCTTCCAATCAATCTCGGAACGTAAGAATGATTCTCCCAATCAATCTCAGAACGTAAGAATGATTCTCCCAATCAATCTCAGAACGTAAGAATGATTCTCCCAATCAATCTCAGAACGTAAGAATGATTCTTCCAGTCATTCTCAGAACGTGACAATGATTCCCCCAATCACTCTCAGAACGTAAGAATGATTCTTCCAATCAATCTCGGAACGTAAGAATGATTCTCCCAATCAATCTCAGAACGCAAGAATGATTCTCCCAATCAATCTCAGAACGTAAGAATGATTCTCCAAATCAATCTCAGAACGTAAGAATGATTCTACCAATCATTCTCAGAACGTAAGAATGATTCTTCCAGTCAATCTCAGAACGTAAGAATGATTCTCCCAATCAATCTCAGAACGTAAGAATGATTCTCCCAATCAATCTCAGAACGTAAGAATGATTCTTCCAGTCAATCTCGGAACGTAAGAATGATTCTCCCACACAATCTCAGAACGTAAGAATGATTCTCCCAATCAATCTCGGAACGTAAGAATGATTCTCCCAATCAATCCCAGAACGTAAGAATGATTCTCCCAATCAATCTCAGAACTTAAGAATGATTCTCCCAGTCAGTCTCAGAACGTAAGAATGGTTCTCCCATCCAATCTCAGAACGTAAGAATGATTCTCCCAATCAATCTCAGAACGTAAGAATGATTCTCCCAATCAATCTCAGAACGTGAAAATCTCCCAATTTTAAGGCGTGGATGGTGCTGCAGATCATTTTCGAACAACTCGAGAATGCCTCTTCCGATCGATCTCAAACCTTTATCTCATTGTGTATTTAGGTAAAACTTGGGTTTCCGTGTTAGGCACTGGCAGTGTGGTGTCGCTGGTGTAGTGGCACTCTCTAGCCCTGCTGGTGCCACCACCATACTCCATAAATTACTGAGACGAGAAAGAGTTTGGGGAAGAGGGGAAGAGATGAGGGAGAAGAGAATAGGCAGGAAGGGAGAGATGGAGGAGGAGGATTTAGGATGTTTGGGGAAGAAAGGAAGGAATGAGAAGAGAACAGGCAGGAATGAGAGATGGAGGAGGAGGATTTAGAATGTTTTGGGATGAGAGAGAAGAGAATAGGCAGGGAGGGAGAGATGGAGTAGGATTTAGGATGTTTGGAGAAGAAAGTAAAGAATAAGAGAAAATTAGAATTGACAGAAAAGGGATGAAGGATGATATACGAGTTTGGGGAGAAGAGAAAATGGGATGATAGAACAGAGAAAAGGCAGTAAGGAAGAGATGAATAAGGATTTAGGATGTTCGGGGAAAGAGAAAGGGATAGAAGAATAAAGGATAGGCAAGACGGGAATAGGTCGAGAATTGGCCGAGGTATGATAGTAGCTTTTAGCCATCAAAATACTGGTATGATCATTTTTTTTACCCTGCTAAACAAGGCATGATAACTTTGTGTGTGTGTGTGTGTACTCACCTAGTTCACCTAGTTGAGGTTGCGGGGGTCGAGTCCGAGCTCCTGGCCCCGCCTCTTCACTGATCGCTACTAGGTCACTCTCCCTGAGCCGTGAGCTTTATCATACCTCTGCTTAAAGCTATGTATGGATCCTGCCTCCACTACATCGCTTCCCAAACTATTCCACTTACTGACTACTCTGTGGCTGAAGAAATACTTCCTAACATCCCTGTGATTCATCTGTGTCTTCAGCTTCCAACTGTGTCCCCTTGTTACTGTGTCCAATCTCTGGAACATCCTGTCTTTGTCCACCTTGTCAATTCCTCTCAGTATTTTGTATGTCGTTATCATGTCCCCCCTATCTCTCCTGTCCTCCAGTGTCGTCAGGTTGATTTCCCTTAACCTCTCCTCGTAGGACATACCTCTTAGCTCTGGGACTAGTCTTGTTGCAAACCTTTGCACTTTCTCTAGTTTCTTTACGTGCTTGGCTAGGTGTGGGTTCCAAACTGGTGCCGCATACTCCAATATGGGCCTAACGTATACGGTGTACAGGGTCCTGAACGATTCCTTATTAAGATGTCGGAATGCTGTTCTGAGGTTTGCTAGGCGCCCATATGCTGCAGCAATTATTTGGTTGATGTGCGCTTCAGGAGATGTGCCTGGTGTTATACTCACCCCAAGATCTTTTTCCTTGAGTGAGGTTTGTAGTCTCTGACCCCCTAGACTGTACTCCGTCTGCGGCCTTCTTTGCCCTTCCCCAATCTTCATGACTTTGCACTTGGTGGGATTGAACTCCAGGAGCCAATTGCTGGACCAGGTCTGCAGCCTGTCCAGATCCCTTTGTAGTTCTGCCTGGTCTTCGATCGAGTGTATTCTTCTCATCAACTTCACGTCATCTGCAAACAGGGACACCTCAGAGTCTATTCCTTCCGTCATGTCGTTCACAAATACCAGAAACAGCACTGGTCCTAGGACTGACCCCTGCGGGACCCCGCTGGTCACAGGTGCCCACTCTGACACCTCGCCACGTACCATGACTCGCTGCTGTCTTCCTGACAAGTATTCCCTGATCCATTGTAGTGCCTTCCCTGTTATCCCTGTTTGGTCCTCCAGTTTTTGCACCAATCTCTTGTGTGGAACTGTGTCAAACGCCTTCTTGCAGTCCAAGAAAATGCAATCCACCCACCCCTCTCTCTCTTGTCTTACTGCTGTCACCATGTCATAGAACTCCAGTAGGTTTGTGACACAGGATTTCCCGTCCCTGAAACCATGCTGGCTGCTGTTGATGAGATCATTCCTTTCTAGGTGTTCCACCACTCTTCTCCTGATAATCTTCTCCATGATTTTGCATACTATACATGTCAGTGACACTGGTCTGTAGTTTAATGCTTCATGTCTGTCTCCTTTTTTAAAGATTGGGACTACATTTGCTGTCTTCCATGCCTCAGGCAATCTCCCTGTTTCGATAGATGTATTGAATATTGTTGTTAGGGGTACACATAGCGCCTCTGCTCCCTCTCTCAATACCCATGTGGAGATGTTATCTGGCCCCATTGCCTTTGAGGTATCTAGCTCACTCAGAAGCCTCTTCACTTCTTCCTCGGTTGTGTGCACTGTGTCCAGCACTTGGTGGTGTGCCCCACCTCTCCGTCTTTCTGGAGTCCCTTCTGTCTCCTCTGTGAACACTTCTTTGAATCTCTTGTTGAGTTCTTCACATACTTCACGGTCATTTCCTGTTGTCTCTCCTCCTTCCTTCCTTAGCCTGATTACCTGGTCCTTGACTGTTGTTTTCCTCCTGATGTGGCTGTACAACAGTTTCGGGTCAGATTTGGCTTTCGCTGCTATGTCATTTTCATATTGTCTTTGGGCCTCCCTTCTTATCTGTGCATATTCGTTTCTGGCTCTACGACTGTTCTCCTTATTCTCCTGGGTCCTTTGCCTTCTATATTTCTTCCATTCCTTAGCACACTTGGTTTTTGCCTCCCTGCACCTTTGGGTAAACCATGGGCTCATCCTGGCTTTTTCATTACTCCTGTTACCCTTGGGTACAAACCTCTCCTCAGCCTCCTTGCATTTTGTTGCTACATATTCCATCATCTCATTAACTGGCTTCCCTGCCAGTTCTCTGTCCCACTGAACCCCGTTCAGGTAGTTCCTCATTCCTGTGTAGTCCCCTTTCTTGTAGTTTGGCTTCATTCGTCCTGGCCTTCCTGCTTCTCCCTCCACTTGTAGCTCTACTGTGTATTCGAAGCTTAAAACCACGTGGTCACTGGCCCCAAGGGGTCTTTCATATGTGATGTCCTCGATATCTGCACTACTGAAGGTGAATACTAAGTCCAGCCTTGCTGGTTCATCCTCTCCTCTCTCTCTTGTAGTGTCCCTTACGTGTTGGTACATGAAGTTCTCCAGTACCACCTCCATCATCTTAGCCCTCCATGTATCTTGGCCCCCATGTGGGTCCAAGTTCTCCCAATCGATCTCCTTGTGGTTAAAGTCACCCATGATCAGGAGCTTTGCCCTGCATGCATGAGCTCTTCTGGCCACTCTAGCCAGTGTGTCAACCATCGCTCTATTGCTCTCGTCGTACTCTTGCCTTGGCCTCCTGCTGTTCTGTGGTGGGTTATACATCACTGCTATTACCACCTTGGGACCTCCAGAGTGAAGTGTTCCCACTATGTAATCACTTTCTTCTCCGCTATCTCCTCTCTCCAGCTCATCAAAATTCCAGCGATTTTTGATCAGCAACGCCACTCCTCCACCCCCCCTGTTCCCTCTGTCTTTCCTCAGGATTTGGTATCCCGTTGGAAAGATGGCATCTGTTATCATACCTGTAAGCTTGGTTTCTGTGAGAGCTATGATGTCCGGTGATGCTTCTTTGACTCTTTCGTGCCACTCCTCCCACTTATTTGTTATTCCATCAGCGTTTGTGTACCATACCTTCAGTTTCCTTTCCAACACTGTGGTTTGAGGGGCCTGTGAGGGTGGGAGACCTGGTGGCATACTGTGGGATTCTATAGCTCGGTGTTGGGTGGAGGCTGTGGGTATGGATTGTAGTGTGTGTTGGGATGGTGTGATAGGTTGTATGGTTCTGAGAGTAGTTGTGTGTGTGCTTGCCCTTGCTGTTCTGTCCTGCTCTGACTGACCTCTGCTGGTTCCCTCCTTGTCTCTTTTCCTAGCTCCTTTCGCTTTTTTGTCCTCTCCCTCAGCTGCTGTCGTTCTGATTTTGTTCTGTCTCTGTCTAGGAACACCCTCTTGTACTCTTCCGAGTATTTCAATCGTGGTTTCTCTTGGAGGATCCTGTTCCGCACTGTTTCCGTCCTGAGAATCAGCTTGATTGGTCGGTTTCTCCCCTTCGAGTAGTCCCCTATTCTCTGAAAATTTACAATCTCGTCCATCTCTTCACCTATTTCCGTGATGATTTTCTCAATCTCCTTTCTTTCTTCCTGCTTCCTTTCAGTGTGTGTCCTTTCCTCTCTCTCCTGAAGCCCATGGATAAACACTGATTTTGCCCTTTCTTCCTCCCATTGCCTCACCCTCTGTGACTCTGGATCCTGCCTGTATGTGGTCAGTTTCTCCCTTGATTTTTCCAGTGGCTCTTGATAGCCTTGTTGTGCCTCAGCATTCGACCTATCACCCTCTCCATCTGCAACCAGCTGATCTTCCCTTTCACTCCTTGGTCCTCCTTGGCAGATTGATATGACCTTAGCATAATTCATAATTCCTTCCTTCCTGTTCAGCCTCGCAGCTTCATATGCTGTGTCTTCTCTGGTCACTGCCCCTGTAACTCGCTTCAGCCTATTTATCTCAACTTCTAGGACCCTTATCTTGGCTACTGCAGTTTCGACTTGTGCCTCCCAATTCTTTGTCTCCTTCTCCAACCTCCTTTCCAATTTCACAGAGAGCTCTTTCTCCATTTTTTCAGAAAGCTCTCCTAATTTTCTCTCCCACTCTTGTTCCATCCTTTTCCACTGCTCCTCCATCCACTCCTCCCTACCCGAACCATTCTCATCTGATCCTTGGTTCCTGCGAGTCCCCACCATTTTTTTTTTTTTTTTGTGTGTGTGTGCGCGTGTGTGTGCGTGTATGTGTGTGTGCGTGTATGTGTGTTCGTGTGTGTGTACTCACCTAGTTGTACTCACCTAGTTGAGGTTGCGGGGGTCGAGTCCGAGCTCCTGGCCCCGCCTCTTCACTGATCGCTACTAGGTCACTCTCCCTGAACCGTGAGCTTTATCATACCTCTGCTTAAAGCTATGTATGGATCCTGCCTCCACTACATCGCTTCCCAAACTATTCCACTTACTGACTACTCTGTGACTGAAGAAATACTTTCTAACATCCCTGTGATTCATCTGTGTCTTCAACTTCCAACTGTGTCCCCTTGTTACTGTGTCCCGTCTCTGGAACATCCTGTCTTTGTCCACCTTGTCAATTCCTCTCAGTATTTTGTATGTCGTTATCATGTCCCCCCTATCTCTCCTGTCCTCCAGTTTCGTCAGGTTGATTTCCCTTAACCTCTCCTCGTAGGACATACCTCTTAGCTCTGGGACTAGTCTTGTTGCAAACCTTTGCACTTTCTCTAGTTTCTTCACGTGCTTGGCTAGGTGTGGGTTCCAAACTGGTGCCGCATACTCCAATATGGGCCTAACGTACACGGTGTACAGGGTCCTGAACGATGTACTCACCTATTTGTACTCACCTATTTGTGGTTGCAGGGGTCGAGTCATAGCTCCTGGCCCCGCCTCTTCACTGATTGCTACTAGGTCCTCTCTCTCCCTGCTCCATGAGCTTTATCATACCTCGCCTTAAAACTATGTATGGTTCCCGCCTCCACTACTTCACTTTCTAGACTATTCCACGACTTGACTACTCTATGACTGAAGAAATACTTCCTAACATCCCTTTGATTCATCTGAGTCTTCAACTTCCAATTGTGACCTCTTGTGTATGTGTCCCATCTCTGGAACATCCTGTCTTTGTCCACCGTGTCTATTCTGCGCAGTATTTTATATGTCGTTATCATGTCTCCCCTGACCCTCCTGGCCTCCAGTGTCGTCAGGCCGATTTCCCTCAACCTTTCTTCGTACGACAATCCCCGTAGCTCTGGGACTAGTCTTGTTGCAAACCTTTGCACTTTCTCTAATTTCTTGACGTGCTTGACTAGGTGTGGATTCCAAACTGGTGCTGCATACTCCAGTATGGGCCTGACGTAAATGGTATACAGTGTCTTGAACGACTCCTTATTGAGGTATCGGAACGCTATCCGTAGGTTTGCCAGGCGCCCGTATGCTGCAGCAGTTATCTGATTTATGTGCGCCTCAGGAGATATGCTCGGTGTTATACTCACCCCCAGATCTTTTTCCTTTAGTGAGGTTTGCAGTCTTTGGCCATCTAAACTATATTGTGTCTGTGGTCTTCTTTGCCCTTCCCCAAACTTCATGACTTTGCATTTGGCAGGGTTAAACTCAAGGAGCCAGTTTCTGGACCAGGCTTGTAGCCTGTCCAGGTCTCTTTGTAGTCCTGCCTGATCCTCATCCGATTTGATTCTTCTCATTAACTTCACATCATCTGCAAACAAGGACACTTCTGAGTCTATCCCTTCCGTTATGTCGTTCACATATACCAAGAACAGCACAGGTCCTAGGACTGACCCCTGTGGAACCCCGCTTGTCACAAGCGCCCACTCTGACACCTCGTCACGTACCATGACTCGTTGTTGCCTCCCTGTCAGGTATTCTCTGATCCGTTGCAGTGCCTTTCCTGTTATGTGTGCCTGATCTTCTAGCTTTTTCAGTAACCTCTTGTGAGGAACTGTGTCGAAGGCCTTTTTGCAGTCCAAAAAAATGCAGTCGATCCATCCCTCTCTCTCTTGTCTTACTTCTGTCACCTTGTCATAAAACTCTAGTAGGTTTGTGACACAGGATTTTCCTTCCCTGAAACCATGCTGGTTGTCAATTATACACTTGTTTCTTTCCATGTGCTCCACCACTCTCCTCCTGATGATCTTCTCCATGACCTTGCATACTATACACGTTAGTGATACAGGTCTGTAGTTTAGTGCCTCATGTCTGTCTCCCTTTTTAAAAATTGGGACTACATTTGCCATCTTCCATACCTCAGGGAGTTGCCCAGTTTCAAATGATGTGTTGAAGATCTTTGTTAATGGCACACACAATATCTCTGCTCCCTCTTTAAGGACCCACGGAGAGATGTTGTCTGGTCCCACCGCCTTTGAGGTGTCAAGTTCGCATAGCAGCTTCTTCACTTCCTCCTTGGTTATATGTACCTCATCCAGCACTTGCTGGTGTACCCCCCTGTTCTGATTTCCTGGAGTCCTACTGGTTTCCACTGTAAATACTTCTTTAAATCTCGTGTTGAGCTCCTGACATACCTCTCGGTCGTTTCTTGTGAATTCCCCATCACCCTTCCTCAGTCTGATTACCTGGTCCTTGACTGTTGTTTTCCTCCTGATGTGGCTGTACAACAGCTTCGGGTCAGTCTTGACTTTCGATGCTATGTCATTTTCATATTGTCGCTGAGCCTCCCTTCTTATCTGTGCATATTCATTTCTGGCTCTTCGGCTAATCTCTTTATTTTCCTGAGTTCTCTGTCTTCTGTACCTTTTCCATTCTCTAGTACACCTAGTTTTTGCCTCCCTACACCTTTGGGTGAACCAAGGACTCGTTCTGTTCTTCCCATTATTTCTGTTTCCCTTGGGAACAAACCTCTCCTCTGCCTCCTTACATTTTGTTGCCACATAGTCCATCATTTCTTGTACTGGTTTTCCTGTCAGTTCCTTCTCCCACTGAATGTTTTGAAGGAAGTTCCTCATGCCTGAGTAGTTCCCCCTTTTGTAGTTTGGTTTTTCCCACCCTATTCCTGCTACTCTCTCCACTTGGAGCTCAACTATGTAGTCGAAGCACAGAACCACATGATCACTAGCTCCCAGGGGCCTTTCATACAAGATATCCTCGATGTCTGAACTACTCAAGGTGAATACAAGGTCCAGTCTTGCTGGTTCATCTTCTCCTCTCTCTCTGGTAGTGTCTCTAACATGTTGATGCATGAGGTTTTCCAGTACTACATCCATCATCTTGGCTCTCCATGTTTCGGAACCCCCATGGGGCTCCAGGTTTTCCCAGTCAATCTCCTTGTGATTGAAATCACCCATAACTAGTAACTTTGCTCCCCCCACATGTGCTCTCCTGGCCACCTCGGCTAGTGTGTCGACCATGGCTCTGTTGCTCTCATCGTATTCTTCTCTTCGTCTCCTGCAGTTCTGTGGTGGGTTGTACATTACTGCAATTATCACCTTATGTCCCTCAGACTGGATTGTTCCTACTAAGTAGTCCCTTTCAACCGTGCCATCCATTCCTTCCATTTTCTCAAAACCCCACTGGCTTTTAATGAGCAGTGCAACTCCTCCTCCCCCTCTCCTCCCTCTGTCTTTCCTGAGGATTTGATATCCAGGTGGAAAGATTGAATCTGTTATTATTCTGGTGAGTTTTGTTTCTGTGAGTGCTATTATGTCTGGGGATGTCTCCTTGATTCTTTCATGCCACTCCTCATACTTATTTGTTATTCCATCTGCATTTGTATAC
>NW_027196077.1:15000-30000 GCF_038502225.1 Cherax quadricarinatus | reverse complement strand
CATACCTCAATGGTAGTACATCATATCTTGAAGACAGCACATCATTCGCCCATGCCTTTAAAGTAGCGCATCATTCTATCATGCAGCATGTGCATCGCCTCAGCTTCTCATCATACCCCAAAAAGTAGCACAATCATTCCATAATCATACCTCAGAAGCGCCATATCATTTCATAATCATGCGTCAAATGCGGCGCATCGTCCTCGAATGATTACTTGCTCATGCAGCCTCATAAATCATGCTTAAAATGTCGCTCCTACACCAGGCTCTACCTTTACTAATCATACCTACAGAGCTGTCACCTCACACTGCTCATCTATCATGCTTACGGCCCTCTCTCTCTCTCTCTCTCTCTCTCTCTCTCTCTCTCACGCACACACACACGGTAAATAATCTACAAATACTGGGTTCCAAAGCTCCACACTAAGGGTTCCGAAGCTTACTAGGGGTTCCGAAGCTCCACACTAGGGTTTCCAAAGCTCCACACTAAGGGTTCCGAAGCTCCACACTAGGGGTTCCAAAGCTTCACACCAGAGGTTCCAAAGCTCCGCACCAGAAATCCCAAAGTTCCACACCAGAGGTCCCAAAGCTCCACATCACACGGTCCAAAAGCTCCACAGTGTGGAGCTTTGATCGAAACTCGCCACGTTCATCCCAATCCTCAAAAACGAAAAAACCCATCACATCAAAAAACTCACAAAAGCTCATCACTGCCAGAAGAAAAACTCCCTCACCTTCCGAAGAACATCGAAGACATTTGCCAAAACTCGAAACAATGCTTAAAACTCTTACTGAAACCTCCTAAAAATAATCTTTGATTACTAAAACTCATTACGACACGGGAAAAAATTTCAGTCTCACACTTCAGAGGCATTTATCACAAGTGATGAATGCTTCATACTCGTAAATCGGACCACAACAAGCCTCATTTATACTCATTTAAATTCTGCAAAACTGTGCTGAATTAATCGGAAAAAGTGATGAGTTTGCCAATAAATGTTTTAGTGGGAATCGTGTAAATACCAGGATGGATTAAGTGTCAGGGGCCCAAGACTGTTTAACTGCACCAATAGACTCCTGGTTGTCTTCAGTACCTGACCAGGGGGGTGGGTTTGTATGTTGGATTGCATGGGGCCGGTAGTAATAGCCTCATTGGGCCATGACTCACCGGAAGGCCTGATCATGGACCAGGCCGCGAGGGTGTTGACCCCCGGGGGTCAACACCCCAGTGGATGGTCCGATCAATCAGGCTGTTAGTGGTAGCCACGAGAAGTCTAGCGTATGCACCACAGCCTGGCTGATCAATGCCTGACTCCGGGAACTTGTCCAGTTCCTTCTTGAAAGCAGCCAGGGGTTATACCGGCTTCTCTCGGTACGGAAAGTACTAGTTCAGTTCTTGGAAGGTGGATTGAGACTGTATTCTTTTGCACACTTCAGTTATTGTTGTGAGACTGTCTTATTCCCTGACATTCTCCATCTTTCTCCACTACCAACCTGTCTTTATTTCCCTTTCTTTTCCTTCCATTTAATCCGTTCCCTCCCCTCTCACCCTTTTCTCTCCTATTACTGCGTCCTTTTCATCTTTTCTTCTTTACTCCCACAACCTTTGTCTTCTTTCTTCACCCTCCTCCCTCACGTCCTCTTTACTATCACCCACTTCTTCTGTTACTCCCTGTCTTCCCTCCCTCACTTCTTCCTTCCTGTTCTCACATTAAGAAGAGGAAACGTTGACTGATAAAATTATGGTGGGTCGGAAACGTTAAGGTCCCTCCAATCCCTCCCTCCATTCCCTCCACACCCTCCACGTCCTTCATCTCTATAGGCTCTCTTCATGCCTTTCCTTCCTTCCAGCCCTCCAGGCTTACTCTCCCTCCAAGCTATTCTTCCAGGTCTTCCCTTCCTCCAGTTCTTCCCTCCCTCCATGTCCTCCAGATTCTTCCAGATCTTCCCTCCCTCCATACCCTCCAAATTCCTCCCGGTCTTTTCTTCCTCCATACCCTCCAGATTCCTCCAGTTCTTCCTTCCCTCCATGCCCTCCAGATTCTTCCAGGTCTTCCTCCCTCCATACCCTCCAAATTCCTCCCTCCATACCCTCCAGATTCCTCCAGTTCTTCCCTCCCTCCATGTCCTCCAGATTCTTCCAGGTCTTCCCTCCCTCCATACCCTCCAAATTCCTCCCGGTCTTTTCTCCCTCCATACCCTCCAGATTCCTCCAGTTCTTCCTTCCCTCCATGCCCTCCAGATTCTTCCAGGTCTTCCTCCCTCCATACCCTCCAAATTCCTCCCTCCATACCCTCCAGATTCCTCCAGTTCTTCCTTCCCTCCATACCCTCCAGATTCCTCCAGGTCTTCCCTCCACGGGTCATTCCTGCGGCTTCCAGATTATTACAGCTTCCAAAATTATACCGAGAATTTCTTTTCATAGCGTGGGAGGAAAGGATGAAGAGATGCAAGGAAATGAAAGGAGGGGTGGGAGAAAAGAGATAAAGAAGAGAAGGAGGGCGAGTGATGAATGCACGAAGAGCAAGGGATGAAGAGATGGGAAGTGGGAAGGAGGGAGGGAGAGAGTGAAGGAGGGAGGGAGAGAGTGAAGGAGGGAGGGAGAGAGTGAAGGAGGGAGGGAGAGAGAGTGAAGGAGGGTGGGGTGGTAAGTCTCCCACAGGAAGAGAAACTATGAAGAGAAGTGGTACAGGAGAACTCCTTTGGTCTCAGACCTGGACTTCCGGGGAAGGCCCTGGGAGAGTCACTTGGTCTGGCTGGTCAGTCTTGCCTCGTTAATTCTCCACCTAGAAGGTCATTAGTCATTCATGGATAACGAGGTCGTTGGTCATCTCACAAGAGCGTTGGTCATTTCAAAGAGCGTTGGTCATTTCACTAGAGCGTTGGTCATCTCCTGAGAGTGTTGATCATTTCAAAGAGCGTTGGTCATTTCACTAGAGCGTTTGTCATCTCACAAGGGCGTTGGTTATCTCCCAAGAACGTTGGTCATTTCCCAAGAGCGTTGGTCATTTTCCAAGAGCGTTAGTCATCTCCCAGGAGCGTTGGTCATCCCCAAGAGCGTTGGTCATCTCCCAGGAGCGTTGGTCATTTCCCAAGAGCGTTGACCATCTCCCAAGAGCGTTGGTCATCTCTCAAGAGTGTTGCCCATCTCCCAAGAGCGTTGGTCATTTCCCAAGAGCGTTGGTCATCTCCCAAGAGCGTTGGCCATCTCCCAAAAGCGGTGGTCAACTCCTAAGAGCGGTGGTCATCTTCTAAGAGCTATGGTCATCTCCCAAGACCGTTGGTCATCTCCCAAGAGCGTTGGTCGTCTCCAAAGAGCGTTGGTCATTTCACTAGAGCCTTGGTCATCTCCCAAGAACGTTGGCCATTTCACAAGAGCGTTGATCATTTCCCAAGAGACTTGGTCATCTCCCAAGAGCGTTGGTCATCTCCCAAGAGCGTTGGTCATCTCCCAAGAGCGTTGGTCATCTCCCAAGAGCGTTGGTCATCTCCCAAGAGCGTTGGTCATTTCACTATAGCGTTGGTCATCTCCCAAGAGCATTGGTCATCTCCCAAGAACGTTGGTCATCTCCCAAGAACGTTGGTCATCTCCCAAGAACGTTAGTCATTTCACTAGAGCGTTGGTCATCTCCCAAGAGTGTTGGTTACAGGGTCACCAACAATTAGGGTCACCAATAATAAGGGTCATCAGCAATCAGGGTCGTCAGCAATGTGGTCATCAACAATCAGAGTCATGTGGTGCAAGACAGGTATACAATACCGACAAGATGAAAATTAAGACACTTGTGCAACATCTGGTTATCTTTATTGTAGACGTTTCGCCATCCAGTGGCTTTATCAGTACAAATTCTTGGACATAATTAGAAAACAGAAGAACTATATACAAAAGATGAGGTAATCAGTCCCTCAGCCTTGGAGGTGGTGTTTACAGCACCATGGTTGTGGAGATTCTGAAGTTCCCCAGTGGAAGTAGGTCCTTCCCAAATTGATGGGCTAGTTGTAGAAGTCGTGAAGAAGGTCATGTAGATGTCCTCTGAATCAAGATACCATGATGTTGCAGTGTCTGACAAGTTGTGCAAGACAGGTGGTGTTGCACAAGTGTCTTAACTTTCATCTTGTCGGTATTGTATACCTGTCTTGCACAACTTGTCAGGCACTGCAGCATCATGGTATCTTGATTCAGAGGACATCTACATGACCTTCTTCACGACTTCTACAACTAGCCCATCAATTTGGGAAGGACCTACTTCCACTGGGGAATCCCGCCTACCAGTGACTATGCCCTCGTCTGCTACACGTCTCTCTTCACTGACGCCTATATAAGCGCCAGTCTCCTGACCTGTGCTTCAGAATCTCCACAACCACGGTGTTGTAAACACCACTTCCAAGGCTGAGGGACTGATTACCTCATCTTTTGTATATAGTTCTTCTGTTTTCTAATTATGTCCAAGAATTTGTATTGATAAAGCCACTGGATGGCGAAACGTTTACAACTTCAATCAGGGTCATCAACAATCAGGGTCATCAACATTCACGGTTATCAACAATCAGGGTCATCATCAATCAGGGTCATCATCAATCAGGGCCATCAACAATCAGGGTCACCAACAATCAGGGTCATCAACAATCAGGGTCATCAACAATCAGGGCCATCAACAATCAGGGCCATCAACAATCAGGGTCATCAACAATCAGGGTCATCAACAATCAGGGTTATCAACAATCACGGTTATCAACAAACAATCAGGGCCATCAACAATCAGGGTCATCAACAATCAGGGTCATCAACAATTACGGTTATCAACAATCAGGGTCATCAACAATCACGGTTATCAACAATCAGGGTCGTCAGCAATGGGGGTCATCAACAATCAGGGTCATCAACAATCAGGGTCATCAACAATCAGGGTCATCAACAATCAGGGTCATCAACAATCAGGGTCATCAACAATCAGGGTCATCAACAATCAGGGTCATCAACAATCAGGGTCATCAACAATCAGGGTCAACAATCAGGGTCATCAACAATCAGGGTCATCAACAATCAGGGTCATCAACAATCAGGGTCATCAACAATCAGGGTCACCAACAATCAGGGTCATCAACAATCAGGGTCATCAACAATCAGGGTCATCAACAATCAGGGTCACCAACAATCAGGGTCATCAACAATCAGGGTCACCAACAATCAGGGTCATCAACAATCAGGGTCACCAACAATCAGGGTCACCAACAATCAGGGTCACCAACAATCAGGGTCATCAACAATCAGGGCCATCATACTTCTTCATTTATGACTGCTACTGAATCTAACATTAACTTAAGGAACACGAGTACAAAATTCTCTGTACAAAACATGATTTATTGAGTCACAAGATGGGTAAGAATAGAGGCAACAGTTTAGTAACTTTATTGACCAAACGTTTCGCCTGCTCAGCAGGCTTCTTCACTCGACCTACAGGGAAGACAGCAGACTTAGTGGACACATTGATATGATCGGTCCCTCTGCCTGGAGAATAAATAAATTTGAATTGGTCAGTCCCCCCCCCGGCCTTGGTGTGTGTGTGTGTGTGTGTGTGTGTGTGTGTGTGTGTGTGTGTGTGTGTGTGTGTGTGTGTTCAGGTCCCAAGCTTCGATGAATGTGCGAAAGCAGCCTTTCATAGTGCCAGAAGCGAGGTGCGAAAGTGTAGATGGTGTCACAAGAGACTGGACCACTAGCGGAAGTAGGAGCACGGGATAAACGGAGCACTGCTGGAAGCCTACTGGTCCATGCTAGGCAGATCTTTAAAACCGAATCTACTCACATGTGATGAGTAACGAAGGTGTAGAAGTCCTCAGCACTAAGATACCGTGGTGATGCTGTCTCAGACAGGTATCGTTATCTTAATGGTATACAATACCGTCAAGGTGATGAGTAGGACATGTGGAGCCGTCTCGACATCTTGTACAACTTCGTTGTTCCATCATTAGTTATGTTTGTTTGTTTTTTAGCCTCTGCCTAGTGTGGGCTGACGTAGACATCAATAATAAGATTATAATCTCCCAGTCTTTCTCAGAATTACACGTCGTGTGCTCTTGCATCTCTCTTACGCCCTTAGTCATCTTACCTGCCATCCTCTCTCTCTCATTTCTCCTTCAAAGTAATTTATATGTTTCGTAAGCTTCCTTCTTGTTCTTTATTCCTCGCATCTTTGCCTTCTTACCGCTCTGTGGCCTTTTTATTCCTTCCCATTATGTATACTTGTCTTCCCATTTGCGTTTCTGTGGTCGAGTCACAGCGCCTGACTTCTTAAGTGATGATAATTGGTGTCATACACAAATAACCAGCACATAAAAAGAGAGAAGCTTACGACGACGTTTCGGTCCGACTTGGACCATTTACAAACTCACACAGCGGGTTATTTGTGTATCGTTCCAGCCACGGTATTGTGCCTTTTTTTGTTATTAATTGGAGTCATTCTCTTCTGACCTTATTGGCCTATCATAGTTTTTGTTGGAGATGGATTTGTTGAAGATAGGTGGATTTATGTGTGTGTGTGTGTGTGTGTGTGTGTGTGTGTGTGTGTGTGTGTGTGTGTGTGTGTGTGTGTGTGTGCGCTGTCATTGCACTGGCCGTCAAATTTCATAAAAATTATCTGTGAGTTCTGAGAGAGGATTCATGCATCATGATAAGGCAGAGGTGAGCAGGTCAGTTTACCAGTCATCCACAGTCACTCAGCAAAGAGGACTGGACACAGGGAAGAGATGACAGCTTCACACATGATTCTTTTCACTGCTGAAGATTTCTTTACGTGGAGGGGTACCTGGAGACGATTTCGGGGTCAACGGCCCCTCGGCCTGGTCCCAAACCAGGCTTTCCGGTGGATGGCCTGATCAACCAGGTCGTTGGTGCTAATGTATGCACCACAAATCTGTGGAAAATCTTAAATATATATGCTAGTTGTTAGTGGATGCTGGCAGTTACACAGGGAGCTGGCAGTTGGATAGAGTTGGATAGAAAGCCAGGCAAACACACACAAATAAACAGGATGGATGGTATAGGAAAGAATGCAGGAAGTCAGACAGGCGGCCAGGAAGATAGAGAGCAGGCAGGCAGGCAGGCAAGCAAGCAGGCAGGCAGGCAGGCAGGCAATCAGGAAAGCAAGCAAGCAAGCAGGCAGGCAAGCAACCAATCAGGCAAGCAAGCAGGCAGGCAAGCAACCAATCAGGCAGACAGGCAAACAGGCAAGCAAGCAGGCAGGCAGGTAGGCAAGCAAGCAGGCAGACAAGCAAGCAGGCAGGCAGGCAAGCAGGCAGGCAGACAAGCAAGCAAGCAAGCAGGCAGGCAGGTAGACAAGCAAGCAGTCAGACAAGCAAGCAAACAAGCAGGCAGGCAGGCAAGCAGGCAGGCAAGCAGGCAGGCAGGTAGGCAAGCAAGCAGGCAGACAAGCAAGCAAGCAGGCAGGCAGGCAGGCAGGTAGGCAAGCAAGCAGGTAGGCAGGCAGGCAGTCAGGCAGGCAAGCAGGCAGGCAAGCAAGCAAGCAGGTAGGCAGGCAGGCAAGCAAGCAGGCTGGCAGGCAGGTAGGCAAGCAAGCAGGCAGACAAGCAAGCAAGCAAGCAGTCAGGCAGGTAGGCAAGCAAGCAGTCAGACAAGCAAGCAAACAAGCAGGCAGGCAGGCAAACAGACGCTTGTTACTCACGCAAATAACTATGTTCCTCTCACCCCTTCCTCATGGCTTGCAAGACTCCCCTGTAAGTGTTGGGTCTTACCCTCGAGTGAGAGATTCGGTCTCTAAGTATTGAGTCTCACCCCTTGAGCGAGACTAGTCCTTGACATGTTTCAGACACTTAACAGGTGTGACTGAAATAGGCAAAACTTTTCTAATTTGGGACCTAGGCTTCTAAATATTTATATCATGCTATTATTCAGCCTGGTGTTGCAACTGCTGCAGCAACCTTGCATGAACGCTCTCTCTCTCTCTCTCTCTCTTTCTCTCTCTTTCTCTCTCTCATGTGCATTGTTAGGAAATTTCCATTTGGAATATTTCGCTCACTAAATCTCTTAGCGATCGAAACGTATCCTAATAAAAACAATTCTAACGTTGCACGTTTCCATGTTTGTAACACGATCATTGCTTTATGAGCCAAATCTGCAAATTTGGCATGAAGACAACGTGGCATTTGCATCGATTTCCCCACAACGCTATGTATCGTCAATGTCAAATTCAATTTCAATTTTTGTTTTATTTCTTTCGTTCTTTTCCATTTTTCCCCCCTCTGCTTCCACCACTTCTTTCATTCCCCTATTCTGTACCTTTTCTGGTTTGTGCATTCGCTCTTCTGCTGCCTATTCTCTCTCTCTCTCTCTCACGTGTTTCTTTTTTTTTTTTAATCGGGATCTTTTCTGCACATGTTCTGCTCTCTGCATTGCAATTATTTTGCTTGTCTTAGCTCTCGTCTTTCATTCTCGTATTTATTACTATTCCTGCCCCAGCTCCATCTACTGTATTATCTTCTGGCCTTCTCTACTTTTCTCCCCTTCCCCAGTTGTGACTTGACAATAGTCCAGAGCATCGCCATAAAGCTTTTTGGATGAATTCACTTTACATTTTTGGTGTTGTTGTATTTTGTAGTTTGCTCGCCCGTTATCGCCAATGTATGTATTTACTTTTTCCACATTTTTTTCATTTATATTTTTACAACTGATGCGAGTTTTTTTTTTCCTTTATTCTCTTTGTTAGCTACGACTTTAGCGACTTTATTTGTAGAAGCAAATCAACACACTCGTTTTTTCTGTGTATCGAGTGCACAGGTTATCTGTTTTTGTTAGGTCAAGCTAACCTAGATTCAGTTAGGTCAAGTTAGCCTAGATTTAGTTTGGTTAGGTTAGGTTAGTGTCCTTAGTTTAAGGCCTGTTGATTGTTAGTCGCTTACGCACTAACACTGATCTTGAGTATTCGTTAATCTACAAACTAGGAATCAAAGTCAACTCTGTGTATATGCATTGAGAGATATACCCCCTCTCTGTGTATATATCCTCAGTGGACAAGGGAGCCTCGGAGGTCCTCTGACACTGGGGTGGGGAGAGAAAGGGGGGGGGAAGGGTCATAAAAGGAACGTAAACAAGGTAGGTGGCTTCAGTCACGGTGAAATTATTGAGCGTAAACAAAGCAGGGGACGCAGGGTCACGTTGAATTCCTCACTGTTTTAAGTGCCGCTGCTCCTCAGTCTTGTTTTATCGTAGAGTTTGGCCGGGTAGTAAAACACACTCGTTGAAATAACTCCGGTACTTTATTTTTATTATTATTGTTGTTGTTGTCTGCGTTCTACTTCGATGATATCGTAAGCGTTTCGGGTTTTTTCCTCCTTCGGCCTGAGTTTATTCTCAGGTCGCGTCGTCCTCCTGAAACAAATGGCGATCGTAGCGCGCTGATGTCGCATCGCTGGAGATATTGTGTTATTACGAGGAATAAAGAGTGTGTGTCTTTACACCTCGTCCAGCAAGAATGACCAGGACACGTTCTACTGACAGTCCAGTGAATAGCTGTAGGGAGGAACGCGGAGGGAGGGAGGATTTGACTGGTTGCTCCCTCGCTTGTGCAGGTTTAATGTCAACTCCGAGTCCCAGAGCGCCCTGCTCGCCCTGGCGCAGTTTGTTCCAGCTCACCCCATGGTGCCAAAGATCCGGGAGGAGTCAATTCGTCCTTGTGCCTGGCACCAGGAAGTGGGGTTCTCTTAGTACCCGGACATGGTGGTATCCCTCGTAATGAAGAGGTAGCTTCTGAGGCGAAGGCTGCTGTATCGAGCTCTGTAGCAGACTTCTACTATGTAGCCACAATTACTGGATTGCCCTTAGAAAGTGACAGACCTAGTAGGCCCTACAAACGAGCAGCAACTAATACATTCTTCTGCAGAACGTGGGTGTTTAACCCTCTTGTTTTAACACACATCGTCACTGTGAGACTGTTAACTATGACCTTAAGCCTGCAAATGATATTGATCCTTTCCTTGCAACTTGTTGCATATTGCTGTGTAGCGCATTGTAATTGCAGTTAATTGTCATTCTGCCTTGTCGGTGCTTCTGTAATCACAAGATTAGTTGCAGGAAATCTTAAGAAACATTAGGAGAGTTTTTTTTAATGATTTATGGAATTTTTAACAATATATTTTAAGTCTGCAAGTCTTTAAAGGTTCTACTTCCATTTATGTGAATTGGTTTTTACCTGGAGTTAAAAAGGTCAGCTTTGGGAGACCATGAGACGTGTGTATGAGTGTAAATTTAATAAGGCAGAGAGGCGAATGACCTTTAAATCCGTACGCACTTGCATGTTAAACCATATTTTTTCTGGCTGGCTGGCCTCTCCCTTTCTCCCTCACTCCATGTCTCTCACTCGCAGTCTCCCTCACTCGCAGTCTCCCTCACTCGCTGTCTCCCTCACTCGCAGTCTCCCTCACTCGCTGTCTCCCTCACTCGCTGTCTCCCTTACTCCCTCGCTCACTCTCTCCCTTGCACACTGGCTACCCAGCTTCCTCGCCTCAAATTTAATGTGTGTGAAAAAACTATTATCGCTTCTGGTTTTAATTTATGCGCCAAAGAGTTTAGGTGATGAAAATTACCCTCCGCGAAGTACCGTAAAATTGCCGTGTCTGCTTTGAAATTTGTGTATCGGGAACTTTAGGGTGAGATACACGGAGGACTGACCGACAGATTGCTGTGTATGGAGTTAATGCTTACGAGTGCAGAGTGTCTGGGTCAGGGGCATTAATGCTGAGTGATGGGAATTACCCCCAGTGTGCAAGCTGGAATTGTGTGCGGCTGCATCTGCTTTCCAGCATCACCGTTCGTGTATCGTCACCAGCAGCAGCAGCATCGTCATGGTCATCGTCATCACCATCATCTATCTATCACTGCTTCCATACACTATCTACCACCGTGATCCTTCTAGCTTTATTATCCGCCCACCACCCCTAACCTCCCGGCTCACCCATCCACCTACTACCACCAGCTACCATCTCAAAAAATTAGAAATTTAATCTCTAGATTCTGGAAAGAAGGCGAGAGAGAGAGACCGTACGACTATTCCCAGGGCCATCAGCATAAGGTAAGGTATCTCTCTCTCTTATCTCGCCCTCTTGCTAGAAAGTATATTTCCAGTTCCAGATACTCGATAACACTAGAGGGTCTAGTCCTGAAAGTACACACAACAATAACATTATAGTGAGATATCAGAGGAAGTGTAAAATATATACAGTGAAAAGCAGGGGAGCTAAGAGTACAGCGCGAGAACACTGTATCAACATCCGTGCCAGATCATCAAGGCTATCATGCATATACGCACCGACAGGCCTCCTCCAACAGCAACAGTCTGGTCGACCAGGCAATCAGCTGGATAGCCTGGCTCCAGGCTGGGGCTCAGGAGTAAAGAAATTCTTGAATCAGGTCACAGATGTTTTGATGACAATTCATAGTGATTTAATAATGTAGTGTTCATATATATATATGTTCATATATATATATATATATATATATATATATATATATATATATATATATATATATATATATATATATATATATATATATATATATATATATGCAAAACAACCACTCTGAAAAAATAGAGAAATTCCAAGCGCTTTCGTGACTACTCACATTATCAAGGAGTAGTCACGAAAGCGCTTGGAATTTCTCTATTTTTTCAGAGTGGTTGTTTTGCATATTCTGAAATCACCTGTTTACTGTGATCTTATTGCATATATATATATATATATATATATATATATATATATATATATATATATATATATATATATATATATATATATATAAACAAGTGATATCACAATATGCAGAACAACCACCGTGAAAAAATAGCGAAATTCCAAGCGCTTTCGTGACTTCTCACATTATCAAGTGCCTTGATAATTATATATATATATATATATATATATATATATATATATATATATATATATATATATATATATATACACCTACGTGCATACCAAGGATCACTGGTGACAGTGTAAAGACAGGGGAGGAAAAGAGGCTTTGTGATAAACGTTTCGCTCTGTGTAGAGATTTATCAAGTCATGTTTCGGTCCATGTAGAGCTTTATCAAGAACTTGACTGAGCTGATAAAGCTGTACACAGAGCGATACGTCGCCTCAACACGGGTTTAGCGCTAAACCTAAAGTAAAGAAGCAGTATTTGAGAGAGATGTGCAGCGTTAGGTAACGCTGTTGGGGGGGGAGAGGTTTCGCCTAAGACGCATGCGCAACACTTGTGTTTATTGTAGACGTTTACTATAGACGTTAATTGTAGACGTTAGTCTGTGGACGTTTATTCTAAGCCTTTGTTGTAGACGTTTATTACAGACGTTTATTGTAGACGTTTATTCTATACGTTTTTGTAGATGTTTATTCTAGACTTTTATTGTAGACGTTTATTAGTGCAGAAGTACATAGCTTTAAGATGAGGTGCGATAAAGCTCAAGGAACGGGAAGAGTGACCGAGTAGAGGCCAGTGAAAAGGCGGGGCCAGGAGCTGTGACTCGACCCTGCAACCACAACTGAGTACAACTAGGCGAGTACACACACACACACACATCGACATGTGTCTTTGATAAACGGTAACTAACACAAACACCTCTCTCTCTCTCTCTCTCTCTCTCTCTCTCTCTCTCTCTCTCTCTCTCTCTCTCTCTCTCTCTCTCTGTCTCAGCAATAAACATTCTTGTCTAACGAGAGAATAGCAACTCTCCCATTGGTTGCCGGGTTAAATAAAGCGAGAGGCTTGAAATTGGTTCGTTGTCTGGCGTAACTGGTTCCTTGTTTGGTGTAATTGGTCCCTTGTCTTGCGTAATTGGTCCCTTGTCTGGCGTAATTGGTCCCTTGACTGGCGTAATTGGTCCCTTGTCTGGCGCAATTGGTCCCTTGACTGGCGTAATTGGTCCCTTGACTGGCGTAATTGGTCCCTTGACTGGCGTAATTGGTCCCTTGTCTGGCGTAATTGGTCCCTTGATTGGTGTAATTGGTCCCTTGACTGACGTAATTGGTCCTTTGTCTGGCGTAGTTGATCTCTTGACTGGCGTAAATGGTCCCTTGACTGGCGTAATTGGTCCCTTGTCAGGCGTAACTGCTCCCTTGATTGGTGTAATTGGTCCCTTGACTGGCGTGATTGGTCCCTTGTCTGGCGTAATTGGTCCCTTGATTGGTGTAATTGGTCCCTTGTCTGGAGTGATTGGTTCATTGTCTAGCATAATTGGTTCGTTGTCTGACATAATTGGTTCGTTGTCTGACGTAATTGGTGTGTTGTCTGACGTAATTGGTCCGTTGTCTGGCGTAATTGCTGCCTTATTTGGTGTGACGCTTATGGCATAAGGTTTGTTATGGTGACTCCAGAGCCCTGAATGGGAGGCCTAGCAAATACTGCACTGGCTCCTAGCACTCCTAGCAGCTCATCCTGGCTAGGGTTCTGTTTCTGGTCCCTCCACTCCTAGGAACTCACACCCAGCAACTCTTCCCTCCTAGCAACTCATCCTGGCTAGAGGTCAGTTTCTGGTCCTCCCTCTCCTAGCAACTCACGCCCAGCAACTCTTCCCTCCTAGCAACTCATCCTGGCTAGAGGTCTGTTTCTGGTCCTCCCTCTCCTAGCAACTCACGCCCAGCAACTCTTCCCTCCTAGCAACTCATCCTGGCTGAGGTTCCTTTTATTAAAGCGATATTGTAATTCCCAGCTGTATTGTGCTAGGGGAAAACGTCCAGCTCTAAACTGTCTCAGCTGCTTAGTATTGTGCTAGGGAATCAGTCCTAGCTCCCATCTCCTTAGTATTGTGCTAAGTTGACACTCCCAGTTGCAGCTGTACAATATTGTGTTACATTCCTAGCACTCAGGTGCTCAGTATTGTGCTAGGTGGACATTCCTAGCTCCTAGTTGATCTGTATTGTGCTAGGTGGACATTCAGAGCTCCCAGCTACTCAGTATTGTGCTAGGTGGCCATTCCCAGCTCCCAGCTGCTCAGTATTGTGTTACGTGGACATTCCTAGCTCCGAGCTGCTCAGTATTGTGCTAGGTAGACATTCCTAGCTCCCAGCTGTTTATTTTGCCTGGAGGAAGCCAAGATAAAAATGCATGTAGGTCCAGCCTTTCTCTCTCTCTCTCTCTCTCTCTCTCTCTCTCTCTCTCTCTGTCTCTCTGTCTCTCTCTCTCTCTCTCCTTGACTCACTTCGATAATGCAGGAATATTCTAAGTCAAGGTACAAAAAGATAGTACTTCTCTCTTCTGTCTCTCTTTCCCATTATCTCTCTCAATCTTATTTTTTTCCCCACTGGTTCCCCCCCTTCTCACTCTCTCTCACCCCTCCCTCACTCCCCTCATCCATCGCTCCCCTCACTCATGGAACCTTTAATAATGCTGTAGAGTGGCGCGGCGGCCCCATAACCCGGATTTAAAGAGGCTCTGGCGTCTCCGAGGGCAGTAATAGCATGAGCGTTATCCCCGGGTTATGTTGTGTCTTCTGCAATATTGTAAAGGCCGTGACGGCTCCTGTTTTATATGCAGCTGTTCGCTTATGTCCATTCAAGCAGAGGGGACTGCCTTGATGCTGGGGACTGCCTTAATGCTGGGGACTGCCTTGATGCTGGGGACTGCCTTGATGCTGGGGACTGCCTTGATGCTGGGGACTGATGCTAATCCCCTTCTCTTTTCCTCGTAATAACAAGTGCTTGTTGTGGCCCCTACGGATTTAGCGCTTCTTGCTGGATGCCACCGTGTTGATGGATGTCTGTGAATGCGTATGAATGTGCGTGAAAGTGGTGTGTGTGTGTGTGTGTGTGTGTGTGTGTGTGTGTGTGTGTATGTGTGTGTGTATGTGTGTATGTATGTGTGTGTACGTGTGTGTATGTGTATGTGTGTATGTGTGTGTGTGTGTGTGTATGTGTGTGTGTGTATGTGTGTGTGTGTGTATGTGTGTGTGTGCGTGTGTGTATGTGTCTGTGTATGTGTGTGCATGTGTGTGT
>NW_027196077.1:0-10000 GCF_038502225.1 Cherax quadricarinatus | reverse complement strand
AGCATTTGACAAATGCGATCATGGCGTAATAGCCCATAAAATACGTGCTAAAGGAATAACTGGGAAAGTGGGGAGATGGATCTTCAACTTCCTAACAAATCGAACACAAAGAGTAGTGGTCAACAGAGTTAAATCGGAGGCTGCCATAGTGAAGAGCTCTGTTCCACAAGGCACAGTACTCGCCCCCATCTTATTCCTTATCCTCATATCAGACATAAACAGAGATATACACCACAGCACCGTATCATCCTTTGCGGATGATACTAGGATCTGCATGAGGCTGTCATCTGCTGAGGACGCGGTTAACCTCCAAGAAGATATAAACAAAGTTTTCCAGTGGGCAACGGTAAACAATATGATGTTCAATGAGGACAAATTCCAACTACTCCGTTATGGAAAACTGGAGGAGATAATAACTAGAACAGAGTATACTACTGACTCCGGCCATACAATAGAGCGGAAAAAATAATGTAAGGGACCTGGGAGTAGTAATGTCTGAGGATCTCACTTTCAAGGATCACAACAGTGCCACGATCGCACGTGCAAAGAAAATGATAGGATGGATAATGAGAACTTTCAAAACGAGAGATGCCAAGCCCATGATGATCCTTTTCAAATCACTTGTTCTCTCTAGGCTGGAATACTGCTGTACATTAACATCTCCATACAAAGCAGGTGAAATCGCAGATCTAGAGAGTGTACAGAGATCCTTTACTGCACGTATAAGTTCTGTCAAGCACCTTAACTACTGGGAACGCTTGGAAGCAGTCCATCACCAGGCTGAAGGACTGACCACCTCAGTCCATCACCAGGCTGAGGGACTGACCACCTCAGTCCATCACCAGGCTGTGGGACTGACCACCTCAGTCCATCACCAGGCAGAGGGACTGAAAACCTCAGTCCATCACCAGGCAGAGGGACTGACCACCTCAGTCCATCACCAGGCTGAGGGACTGACCACCACAGTCCATCACCAGGCTGAGGGACTGAGCACCACAGTCCATCACCAGGCTGTGGGACTGACCACCACAGTCCATCACCAGGCTGTGGGACTGACCACCACAGTCCATCACCAGGCTGTGGGACTGACCACCACAGTCCATCACCAGGCTGAGGGACTGACCACCACAGTCCATCACCAGGCTGAGGGACTGACCACCTCAGTCCATCACCAGGCTCTGGGACTGACCACCACAGTCCATCACCAGGCTGAGGGACTGACCACCACAGTCCATCACCAGGCTGAGGGACTGACCACCACAGTCCATCACCAGGCTGTGGGACTGACCACCACAGTCCATCACCAGGCTGTGGGACTGACCACCACAGTCCATCACCAGGCTGTGGGACTGACCACCACAGTCCATCACCAGGCTGAGGGACTGACCACCACAGTCCATCACCAGGCTGAGGGACTGACCACCTCAGTCCATCACCAGGCTCTGGGACTGACCACCTCAGTCCATCACCAGGCTGAGGGACTGACCACCACAGTCCATCACCAGGCTGAGGGACTGACCACCTCAGTCCATCACCAGGCTGTGGGACTGACCACCTCAGTCCATCACCAGGCTGAGGGACTGACCTCCTCAGTCCATCACCAGGCTGAGGGACTGACCACCTCAGTCCATCACCAGGCTGTGGGACTGACCACCTCAGTCCACCAGGCTGAGGGACTGACCACCTCAGTCCATCACCAGGGTGAGGGACTGACCACCTCAGTCCATCACCAGGCTGAGGGACTGACCACCTCAGTCCATCACCAGGCTGAGGGACTGACCACCTCAGTCCATCATAATGCTGAGGGACTGACCACCTCAGTCCATCACCAGGCTGAGGGACTGACCACCTCAGTCCATCACCAGGCTGTGGGACTGACCACCTCAGTCCATCACCAGGCTGTGGGACTGACCACCTCAGTCCATCACCAGGCTGAGGGACTGACCACCTCAGTCAATCACCAGGCAGAGGGACTGAAAACCTCAGTCCATCACCAGTGTGAGGGACTGACCACCTCAGTCCATCACCAGTGTGAGGGACTGACCACCTCAGTCCATCACCAGTGTGAGGGACTGACCACCTCAGTTCATCACCAGGGTGAGGGACTGACCACCTCAGTCCATCACCAGGGTGAGGGACTGACCACCTCAGTCCATCACCAGGCTGAGGGACTGACCACCTCAGTCCATCACCAGGCTGAGGTACTGACCACCTCAGTCCATCACCAGGCTGAGGGACTGACCACCTCAGTCCATCACCAGGCTGAGGGATTGACCACCTCAGTATATCACCAGGCTGTGGGACTGACCACCTCAGTCCATCACCAGGCAGAGGGACTGAAAACCTCAGTCCATCACCAGGCAGAGGGACTGACCACCTCAGTCCATCACCAGGCTGAGGGACTGACCACCACAGTCCATCACCAGGCTGAGGGACTGAGCACCACAGTCCATCACCAGGCTGTGGGACTGACCACCACAGTCCATCACCAGGCTGTGGGACTGACCACCACAGTCCATCACCAGGCTGTGGGACTGACCACCACAGTCCATCACCAGGCTGAGGGACTGACCACCACAGTCCATCACCAGGCTGAGGGACTGACCACCTCAGTCCATCACCAGGCTCTGGGACTGACCACCTCAGTCCATCACCAGGCTGAGGGACTGACCACCACAGTCCATCACCAGGCTGAGGGACTGAGCACCACAGTCCATCACCAGGCTGTGGGACTGACCACCACAGTCCATCACCAGGCTGTGGGACTGACCACCACAGTCCATCACCAGGCTGTGGGACTGACCACCACAGTCCATCACCAGGCTGAGGGACTGACCACCACAGTCCATCACCAGGCTGAGGGACTGACCACCTCAGTCCATCACCAGGCTCTGGGACTGACCACCTCAGTCCATCACCAGGCTGAGGGACTGACCACCACAGTCCATCACCAGGCTGAGGGACTGAGCACCACAGTCCATCACCAGGCTGTGGGACTGACCACCTCAGTCCATCACCAGGCTGTGGGACTGACCACCTCAGTCCATCACCAGGCTGTGGGACTGACCACCTCAGTCCATCACCAGGCTGTGGGACTGACCACCTCAGTCCATCACCAGGCTGAGGGACTGACCACCACAGTCCATCAACAGGCTGAGGGACTGAGCACCACAGTCCATCACCAGGCTGTGGGACTGACCACCTCAGTCCATCACCAGACTGAGGGACTGACCACCTCAGTCCATCACCAGGCTGAGGGACTGACCACCACAGTCCATCACCAGGCTGAGGGACTGACCACCAGAGTCCATCACCAGGCTGAGGGACTGAACACCTCAGTCCATCACCAGGCTGTGGGACTGACCACCTCAGTCCATCACCAGGCTGAGGGACTGACCACCTCAGTCCATCACCAGGCTGAGGGACTGACCACCTCAGTCCATCACCAGGCTGTGGGACTGACCACCTCAGTCCACCAGGCTGAGGGACTGACCACCAGAGTCCATCACCAGGCTGAGGGACTGACCACCTCAGTCCATCACCAGGGTGAGGGACTGACCACCTCAGTCCATCACCAGGCTGAGGGACTGACCACCTCAGTCCATCACCAGGCTGAGGGACTGACCACCTCAGTCCATCACCATGCTGAGGGACTGACCACCTCAGTCCATCACCAGGCTGAGGGACTGACCACCTCAGTCCATCACCAGGCTGTGGGACTCACCACCTCAGTCCATCACCAGGCTGTGGGACTGACCACCTCAGTCCATCACCAGGCTGAGGGACTGACCACCTCAGTCAATCACCAGGCTTAGGGACTGAAAACCTCAGTCCATCACCAGTGTGAGGGACTGACCACCTCAGTCCATCACCAGTGTGAGGGACTGACCACCTCAGTCCATCACCAGTGTGAGGGACTGACCACCTCAGTTCATCACCAGGGTGAGGGACTGACCACCTCAGTCCATCACCAGGGTGAGGGACTGACCACCTCAGTCCATCACCAGGCTGAGGGACTGACCACCTCAGTCCATCACCAGGCTGAGGGACTGACCACCTCAGTCCATCACCAGGCTGAGGGACTGACCACCTCAGTCCATCACCAGGCTGTGGGACTGACCACCTCAGTCCATCACCAGGCAGAGGGACTGAAAACCTCAGTCCATCACCAGGCAGAGGGATTGACCACCTCAGTCCATCACCAGGCTGAGGGACTGACCACCACAGTCCATCACCAGGCTGAGGGACTGAGCACCACAGTCCATCACCAGGCTGTGGGACTGACCACCTCAGTCCATCACCAGGCTGTGGGACTGACCACCTCAGTCCATCACCAGGCTGTGGGACTGACCACCTCAGTCCATCACCAGGCTGTGGGACTGACCACCTCAGTCCATCACCAGGCTGAGGGACTGACCACCACAGTCCATCACCAGGCTGAGGGACTGAGCACCACAGTCCATCACCAGGCTGTGGGACTGACCACCTCAGTCCATCACCAGACTGAGGGACTGACCACCTCAGTCCATCACCAGGCTGAGGGACTGACCACCACAGTCCATCACCAGGCTGAGGGACTGACCACCACAGTCCATCAACAGGCTGAGGGACTGAGCACCACAGTCCATCACCAGGCTGTGGGACTGACCACCTCAGTCCATCACCAGGCTGAGGGACTGACCACCACAGTCCATCACCAGGCTGTGGGATTGACCACCACAGTCCATCACCAGGCTGTGGGACTGACTATCACAGTCCATCACCAGGCTGAGGGACTGACCACCACAGTCCATCACCAGGCTGAGGGACTGAACACCTCAGTCCATCACCAGGCTGAGGGACTGACCACCACAGTCCATCACCAGGCTGTGGGACTGACCACCACAGTCCATCACCAGGCTGTGGGACTGACCACCACAGTCCATCACCAGGCTGTGGGACTGATCACCACAGTCCATCACCAGGCTGAGGGACTGACCACCACAGTCCATCACCAGGCTGAGGGACTGACACCTCAGTCCACCAGGCTGTGGGACTGACCACCTCAGTCCATCACAAGGCTGTGGGACTGACCACCTCAGTCCATCACCAGGCTGAGGGACTGACACCTCAGTCCACCAGGCTGTGGGACTGACCACCTCAGTCCATCACCAGGCTGTGGGACTGACCACCTCAGTCCACCAGGCTGAGGGACTGACCACCTCAGTCAATCACCAGGCTGAGGGACTGAAAACCTCAGTACATCACCAGTGTGAGGGACTGACCACCTCAGTCCATCACCAGGGTGAGGGACTGACCACCTCAGTCCATCACCAGGGTGAGGGACTGACCACCTCAGTCCATCACCAGGCTGAGGGACTGACCACCTCAGTCCATCACCAGGCTGAGGGACTGACCACCTCAGTCCATCACCAGGCTGAGGGACTGACCACCTCAGTCCATCACCAGGCTGAGGGACTGACCACCTCAGTCCATCACCAGGCTGAGGGACTGACCACCTCAGTCCATCACCAGGCTGTGGGACTGACCACCTCAGTCCATCACCAGGCTGAGGGACTGACCACCTCAGTTAATCACCAGGCTGAGGGACTGAAAACCTCAGTCCATCACCAGTGTGAGGGACTGACCACCTCAGTCCATCACCAGGGTGAGGGACTGACCACCTCAGTCCATCACCAGGCTGAGGGACTGACCACCTCAGTCCATCACCAGGCTGAGGGACTGACCACCTCAGTCCATCACCAGGCTGAGGGATTGACCACCTCAGTCCATCACCAGGCTGTTGGACTGACCACCTCAGTCCATCACCAGGCAGAGGGACTGAAAACCTCAGTCCGTCACCAGGCTGAGGGATTGACCACCTCAGTCCATCACCAGGCTGTGGGACTGACCACCTCAGTCCATCACCAGGCAGAGGGACTGAAAACCTCAGTCCATCACCAGGCAGAGGGACTGAAAACCTCAGTCCATCACCAGGCTGAGGGACTGACCACCTCAGTCCATCACCAGGCTGAGGGACTGACCACCTCAGTCCATCACCAGGCTGAGGGATTGACCACCTCAGTCCATCACCAGGCTGAGGGACTGACCACCTCAGTCCATCACCAGGCTGAGGGATTGACCACCTCAGTCCATCACCAGGCTGTGGGACTGACCACCTCAGTCCATCACCAGGCAGAGGGACTGAAAACCTTAGTCCATCACCAGGCTGAGGGACTGACCACCTCAGTCCATCGCCAGGCTGAGGGATTGACCACCTCAGTCCATCACCAGGCTGAGGGATTGACCACCTCAGTCCATCACCAGGCTGAGGGACTGACCACCTCAGTCCATCGCCAGGCTGAGGGACTGACCACCTCAGTCCATCACCAGGCTGAGGGACTGACCACCTCAGTCCATCACCAGGCTGAGGGACTGACCACCTCAGTCCATCACCAGGCTGAGGGACTGACCACTTCAGTCCACCTCAAGGGTGATGACCTGATGACATCGTCTTCACATCTCTACTGCTTCTGCTAAACTCTTCTGTACTGTACATCGGAATAAAGGTACCTAACTGTTGCACATATCAATGTAACTGAAAGCTGGTGAAAACAACAGATGCGCAAAACGCTGTAATGTCTTTGTGGCATGCAAAGAGTACGTAACCTTTATTCGGCGCATGTACACACCCTCATTTACAGGCTATCTCCCCCAACCAGCGAACCAGGTTGCTAAGAGTTGATGATGGGGCCCCGTCGTTCAACTAGTGACCAGGTTCTAGCCAATAAGAAGATGGTTTTGGCAATCGCAGAGGTTATGTGGGTACCGCTCTCCTGTCTGCCCTTGTCATTCCCATTCTAGAGCTGGTTGAAGCACGGTCTGCTATCTTGTGGCTTCTATTTCTGCCTTGCTTACCGTGGAGTGCACTATACTTATCACTGTACATAGTGTACATATTGCTGTTCTAAATTGGTGAAGGATAATATAAGTCTAAAATTTTTCTGCTGTGTTTATTTTGCTCCCATTACACCCGGGATAACAGGCCATTTGGATTCCTGGGTTGTAATATGGGTAGCCTGTCCGAGAGCTGGAGCTGGACTTAGAGAAACGGTTGAGCTTAGGGTGAAGCTCGTAGCAGGAACATTGTGCAGCTTGCTGTCTGGCATTGCATTAGCTTGGCCTACGCTTTACAAATTTTGCGTGTCAGTTGCTTTGTTATGGTCAGCCTTGCTATTGTGTGATGGTTCAACAGCTCGCTGCTAGCTTGTTCGGTGTGCTCGCTTCGCTACGGTCAATCTTCTAGAACAGTGTAGCTGTCTGGCATTGCTTTACAAATTTTGCGTGTCAGTTGTTACTAGCCTGTTCGGTGTGGAGAATTTTGCAGTCAGCTTTGCTTGTATGCGTATTCTGCAATCGTACTGTGCATAGCGAATAACTTATGCCACCTAGACGAGTCAGACGTCTGGTGTCGGCATATACTTTGCATAACCTACCTAAATTGTCCCTACAGCGTTGTTGGCAAATTGTTTGTTCCATTGGCATTAAATACAAACGCACTCTCACAGCTGCGCAACTGCGTTCACGGATTGCTGACAAACTTATAGAAGAAGAGATGGCACATCAGACTCCTCCCTCTACGGGAGCTAGGGCAAAAACTCCTATGTTCTCGCAGGAGGAAGATGATACACCTACGGAGCAAAATGGTCAGTATAGTGCAGCTGGGTTGTCTCAAGGTGAATCAGCGTCGTTGGCACTTGAGCTGGCAAAAATCAATCTTGAGCAAACTAGGGAACAGAGAGCATTCGCAAGGGAAGAATTTGATAGGGAAAGAGAAGGAGGCAGTTTTCGCATTCTGTAAATGATTTTAGTTTACAAAAAGCAGTACAGCTTGTTCCCCGCTTCAATGAGGCCGAACCAGAACAATTTTTCGGAAGCTTCGAAAATCAGGCTCGAGCCTTGAGGTGGCCGGAACAGCATTGGGCATCGTTGGTTCATACAGCATTATTGGGTAAGGCACAGGAATTTACGTCAGTATTAAATAACGCTGAATTTTCTGATTATCAAGCCATGAAGAATCACAAAACAAGGCTCATGCGCTGGACGCTAAGGCTGCAGCCCTATAATATTTCCATTAAATATATTGCCGGCAAAGAAAATATGTTGGCAGACTCTTTATCTAGAGTCTAATATTTTTATTTATTTAGGTTAGGATGTTATTTGTGGTAACCCCTTTTCACGCTTTTTTTTATCCCCCTGGTGTGGGTTTTTTTCTTTAGTGAGGGGATGCGGGCTACCGTCCGCCTGTATCTTGGACATATGCTAGCCTGTCTGACTGCTGTCTCACTCTAAGTTTAGGGTTTGGCTTTTGGTCACAAGAAAAGCTGAGCTCTATCTAAGAGTTGGATGGTGGAGAGGAAAGGCGGTCCCATTATTTTGTGCCATGGCGGCACGGTTACCACTGGGAGGTCGCAGCCTAATCCTGAGCCTTCTCGGGGTGGGGGTGTGGCATGCAAAGAGTACGTAACCTTTATTCGGCGCATGTACACACCCTCATTTACAGGCTATCTCCCCCAACCAGCGAACCAGGTTGCTAAGAGTTGATGATGGGGCCCCGTCGTTCAACTAGTGACCAGGTTCTAGCCAATAAGAAGATGGTTTTGGCAATCGCAGAGGTTATGTGGGTACCGCTCTCCTGTCTGCCCTTGTCATTTCCACTCTAGAGCTGGTTGAAGCACGGTCTGCTATCTTGTGGCTTCTATTCTGCCTTGCTTACCGTGGAGTGCACTATACTTATCACTGTACATAGTGTACATATTGCTGTTCTAAATTGGTGAAGGATAATATAAGTCGAAACTTTTTCTGCTGTGTTTATTTTGCTCCCATTACACCCGGGATAACAGGCCATTTGGATTCCTGGGTTGTAATAGTCTTTATTTCCGAATCATTTCGGCTACACTGTAGGTTTCTTCAGTCGGATACAGAAGTGACAAACTGGAGACAGCTGAAGCACTGGTGAGTTAAAATCTGAACTCTGAAAAGGGTCCTCCCGCACGAAGAAAGGAAACATACAGGGAACACAAGAATGCATTCCTCAGTACTATTACGATCGCACAAGAGCCGTCGCGATACAACGAGGAATATACGGGAATATAAGGGTTTTCAAGGTTTCTTACTATAGCTAGAATATCAGAAATATTGCGCATATATTCTCAGTCTGTTTATAACATAAGAAGAAATGATAAACATGATGGGCGTAGTTCCTAGGCCTTTTGCGTAATCATTTTAGGTTAAGCGTAATGGATAGGAGTGCATGATAAACTAGCTTCTGCAATGGCTATTGTACCGTGTATATATATATATATATATATATATATATATATATATATATATATATATATATATATATATTAATATATATATATATTAATATATATATATATATATTAATATATATATATATATTAATTTGAACATGATACAGAGAAGTACAAAGTGTAACACACCAAAGCCCCTTGTATGCAGAGCATTATGGGCAGCTTAAAGTTAACTTAAGATTAATTAAGCAATGATATATTCAGTGGTAATACATTATTGTAAACAGATTACAATTAATCACAAATGAGTATAACAAAGACAGGTCATATGGTCATTATATATACATACTATATATATACTATATAAATATTATATACTATATATATATTATATACTATATATATATTATATACTATATATATATTATATACTATATATATATTATATACTATATATATATTATATACTATATATATATTATATACTATATATATATTATATAATATATATATATTATATACTATATATATATTATATAATATATATATATATATATATATATATATATATATATATATATATATTAGCAAGAACTCATTTAAAATTAAGTCTTTTCTAAAATTTTCTCTTCGACCTTTAAAGATATATTTATGGTAATTTAAAAATTAATAATTTTGTACCAAAAAAAAAACTTAGAAAACGT